>NW_007246683.1:217206-222819 GCF_000164805.1 Carlito syrichta | reverse complement strand
CAGTAGCCGCTCCCAGCCACCACAGCCTCGACCTGCTGGGCTCCGGCGATCTTTCCGCCTCAGCCTTCCAAGTAGCTGGAACTACAGGCGCGCGCTACCACGCCCAGCTAATTTTTTTGATTTATTGTAGAGGTGAGGTCTCGCCAAGTTGCCCAGGTGGGTCTCGAACCCGCAGGCTCAGGCAGTCCACTCACCTCAGCCTCCCAAAGGCGTGGGATTACAGGCTGAGCTACCGAGCCCGGCTAATTTTCTCTGTTTCTTATACAAAAAGTGGTCTGTTGAAGTCTTCTGTCTCTAATGGGGTCATTTTGCTGAACTATATTTCTCTAGGTAATTATCCATTTCATTTACATTATCGGGTTTATTTGCATTGAGATTTGCAAAGTAGTCTCATGAAATTTGAAGTTTTCTGCTTTTTAATGGTTATTTTTCCATTGTAACTTCTTAGGTTTATATTTGAAATTGCTCCTTTTTTCCTTTATTGAGTTACTTTGTGATTTGTCTATGTTGTTAATTTTTTTCAAATAACTAGGATTTTAACTCTATAGATCTATTGTCTTCCTATTCTCTATTTCATTAACTTCTTATTTTTTCTTTATTATTTCTGTCCTAGCATGTTAGTTTGTTTTGCTTTGTTGGAAGTTTCTGTTCTTCTTTGTGTTGGGAATTTAATTCTTTTTTATTCATTTTTACTGATCTAAGTTTTTATGGCTATGGATTTTTCTCTTATTATTGCTTGAAATGTATCTTGTAAGTTACATCATGTTTTAAAATTAGGAAAACCTCAATATTTCTAAGTTACATAACTAACCAAACCAAAAGAATTTACTTTAGTTCTGAGTGGGATGTCCTATAAATCAAGCCTTTTGCTCTTATTATGACTTTTCTGATTCTGCTGCAAAAGGCACCAGATTTGGTAACATGTGTGGTACCTGGTTTTTTGTTTGTTTGTTTGTTTGATTTTTTTTAATGAAATGACACATATCTATTAGTTAACAAGTAGTTATTGGACACCTTCCATGGGCTAGTTACTATGCTAGACAGCCAGACCTAGAGAAAAACAGTGACCAAGACAAAGATGCTCCTTGTCTTTGTGAGTTTCCACTCTAGGCAGGAAGACATATATTCACAGTCAATCATTTAAAATAATTTAAACAGTACACATGTACCAAACGCATTATTGTAAGGGAAGAGGTGAGAAGGAAGCTGAGGGTGGCAGTTGCTCTATGTTTCCCTGCCCCTGCTTCCATATAATAGCTCATATTTTTTCAGTGATTGTTATATCACTGGCACTGTATTAAGTGATTTGTATACCGGAGGATCCCAAAAAAACTAGAATTATTTTTTGAAGGGAGGGCCCCTTGTAGTACAGGCTTCACCTGCTAGCTAAGCATTCTGAAAACCCATCAGGATCAGTGTACCAACTAGCATTGTTGTGAGAAACTGTGTTTGGCTTCAGTGAATTTTGGGGGGAGGGAATTCTTTTGCTCTTTTCATGATGGGTGATTTACAAGTTTACTTGCCCATAATGCACTGAGTGTTCAGCAGTTTTGGACCAAAACCAGCATGACCCCCATGCTCCACCCAATCTCACCCCAAGCGACTTGTTTTTGTTTCCCCAATGAAAAAGTCCTCAAAGGGAAACATTTTGCCAATGTGGAAGAGGTGAAACAAAAAATGGCAAAAGCACTAAAAGCTATCAAAATTGATGAGTTCAAAATCTGTTTTGAGCAGTGGAGAAAACATCTCAATGGGTGTATTGCATCAAAAGAAGAGTATTTGAAGGTGATCGAAGTTTAAATTTGTAAGAATAAATACACAACTTTTAATAAATAAATTCAGTTTTGGGAGGGTCCCCCTCCCCTCGTATATACTAACTCATTGAAACCCATTTTCTATTCTCCATATTTTATACAGAAGGAAACTGAAGCTGAGAGGGAAGTGTCCCGGCCTTGGTCACATAGCTAAGAGTTGTTAGAGTGGAGATTTAGCACCAGGTCATCCGTTTTGTACAGTCTATACTACATCATCTATTTCACATAGTGGAGTTTCAAATAAGATTTTTTTTTAAACTAGGGGTTCCTAGGCTTACAAATTTTTTTGGAATCTTAATGGCACCATGGGGACAATGCCAAGATGAGTACAGTAGGGGCCTTTGGGTTGCCACTAACAGAATGCAACTGAAACTAGCTCACATGTAAAGCAGGTATCCACTGTCATGTGGTTTCCAAAGAAGGGCTGGTGGTTAGCAGGCAGGGTGCAGCCGAGCCTCAGGAGGAACTGCAGAGGCCAGACTCTAGTGCCAGGAGGACTCTCGCTGCCCAGGACTCCTCCCTGCTCCTCTCTGCACATCATCCTCCTCTCTCACAGCAGTGTCCTCCGTCAAAATGGAGATCATGACTGCCAACATGGCAGAGTTTTACATCCTACCACTCTACCTTTTCTTGTTTCATTTTGAAAGATCTCAGGGAAAGACTGACAGGCCTGGCTTGAATCCACATGCCTGCTGCTGGAGAAGTCAGCTAAGGTCAGGAGAGTAACAACATGGTGCTTCCTGGGTAGTTAGGTGGCCCAGGGTGGAGGTGGAGCAGGAAATGCAATCTCCATAGTGAGACAGGGTCATAGAGCCCCTCCCTATTTTGGGCACATGTGCAATGAACACAGTAGGAATGAAACAGCCCATTCCCTTAAGAATGTTCTGGACCGATGAGGGGGCAACAGACTAACCTCCCAGTATAATACATGCTTAGTCCTGTGCTACAGGTTCACACTGAGATCTAGGGAGGGAAGTGATTTAGGGAACATGTCCAGATGAGTATCCTGAAAAGGAGGATAGACTAGGAGAAGTTGGAATTCCCAGGCTAGAAGATGGGATGGGAGAGGGACACTCAGGAGCAAGAGAGCCAAATGCATTTAAGGAACAAGGAGCAGGTGGCGATGACTATCTTTAGTGGTGGTGGCAGGGAGTCTTTAGGCATGACAGCACATCCTGGAGGCCAGGTTTGCCAGATTCAGGAGCTGAGACTTGACTCTTTCAGCAAAGGTTCTCAACGACAGGCCAAATCCAGCCCTCCACCTGCTTTATGTGGCTCTTGAGCTAAAAATGATTTTTACAGATGTTCATTTGCAACCAGTTTAATAATAGGGAACACTGACTTTGAACAACTAAGTTAAATGTTATCCTATCCCGGAAAATGAATCTACTCTTCTCATTAGTAAAACAATATTGCAAAAAAAGACCAAAAAAGAAAAAGCTGTTCATTATTATATCTTGAATTTCCTCAGTTAGAACTTTGTGGAAATATGTTTTCTCTCTTGTAACATAAGGGCTGTACCTACCTAGTAGCCTGGATTTTGTCTCTTGGACCATAAAACCTACAATATTTACAACCTGGACCTTCAGAAGTTTCCTGAACCTTGCTCTAAGCAGCAGGGAACTGCTGAGGGGGTTTCGAGCAGGGCACAACAGGTCTAGAGTTGTCCTTTAATTTTTTTTAAAATCGCTGTGAGGATAGTGTTGAGAATGGCATGAGGTGGACCTGGAACTGAGGGAAGAGACCTCAGTTTTCTCTGCCCCCCTTCCTTCCCACAGTTATTTTAGGGTTCAGAGGTAAGTTGAATGAGGCTGCTCTGGTGAGCATGGACTCCACCTCCACCTATACGCAGGCTCCAGGAGCACCATCCCTCCCCTGTCAGCACCTCCGTGGAAGGGAGGAGAGGGCAGAGTTTTGTGGCCAAGGCACTGCCTGCCATTGTGAATCTCCACTTTCTTTCCCCACTCATTTCTCCCCTGAAGAGGGTAGATGAAGTCTGGAAAAACTCTTCTGGGGTTCATTCCAGCCACTCCACTCCAGGCAGGAAAGAGACCCCAGAATGGAGGCAGATGGCAAATGATAACAGGGATGCACAGAAACTTGAACCAGTCTGAGCAAGGCTGCACAAACCTTCCTACGATCCCTGCTGGTTGCTGGTGTGGTGGACTGAAACCAGGTACATCATGCTGCAGGCTAGGCTCCTCTTCGCAGCAACCCTGTGGTTAGACCTGCAGAGCCCACCTATTTTACAGAGAAGGAGCCTGAGGCCCCCAGAATTAAGTCAACTGTCTATGGGCAGGTTACTCTTAAGCCCAGCTCTTCCCCTTATGCCAGTGGTTCGCCCGGTGTGGGTCTTCAGCCCCTGCACTGGGGTCGCTCTGAATAAGAGTGTCTGAGGCAGGTCAGGGGCCCAGGGCTCTGCATGTTGGCCAGCTTCCTGGGGGCAGGCTGAGAACCACAACTCTGGGCCGCACTGCCACCCAAGGGCTGAAACTAAGCTCAGGAAACTCTCGGGTTACATCACCCCTAAAACCTGTAATGGAAGTGGGTGACCTTTTTTTCCTTTAGTTTGGCCTTGTTAACCATCAGTCCTGAAATCAATGGCTCTGATGTTTTAAAGATATCTGGCCATTTGCCAGATTTAGAAAGACAGGGAGGGAACTCGTGTTTCTGAAAGCTGTGCCCCGGGGTGCATGCAATGCTCATCTCCACTTTTCCACACGTACCCAGCTGAGGACTGGCTGACCGCCCCAGGAACACCAGGGCACAGACGGGGACTTTAAGCATGTTTTTCACATCTGCTGCTGACTGGAGTTTCTCAAATGCCATATTTAGTACTGGGTTCTGTGAAGCCAGCAGCTTTCTAAAGCTAAACACTGGCCAAGTGTTTATCTTGTTTTTATCACTACAACAGCTGCATCCCCCAAGTTTTCAACTGAGTAGCAAGAACCCATTCAACAGTGGCTTTTCCAGATGTACCCTCCTGTGCTGAATGGTCCAGGCATGGTCCTTGCAGGCATGAAAAACAAAAAACAGGAAGGCTCGGGAAACAAAGCAGACAGCAGGATTAAATTACTGAAACAGAAACCGTATTATTGATCTGTCTTTTAAAGGCATCTGTCTGCAGGGGAAAATTGGAGGACTCTGTGGGCTCCAGATGGAAATTTCCACAGCAAAAGCGCACATACTTTTGCAACACAGAAACCTGGTTTCATTCTAGGATTCTCATCATTGCCAACATTTTCACCCAGGTGAAAAACTGCAAGAAAAATTCCTAAAGACTGTTTCATGGGTCAGCAACATCTTTGAAGAATGCTGGGGCCAAGTACAGTGTGAAGTCAGGTTTGGTCCAGTCCTAATCTGACCTCCATATTAGGGACTACCATAAGCAGGGTTCAGTCTGCTGCCTCTACTCAAAGCTGTAACCATTAAACATTTCCATAAAAGAGCATAATTTTATGTGATCCTTTTCTCCAAAAACTTCTAAGCCCACTATATATAATGAAACATTTTTTTCTTTTGAGGCAGGGTTTTGTTCTGTCACCCAGACTAGAGTGTGGTGTTACAATCTTGGCTCGCTGCCTCCCCAATCTCCTGGCCTCAAGTAATCCTCCCATCTCAGCCTAGTGTAGCTGGGACTACAGGCACACACCACCACGACGAGCTATCTTAAATTATTTTTTGTAGAGATGAGGTCTCACTATGTTGCTGTATATAATGAATCTTTTAAAGAAAGGAGTTAAACCAGGCTCGGTGGCTCAGCCTGTAATCCCGCGCCTTTGGGAGGCTGAGGTGAGTG
>NW_007246683.1:193668-217100 GCF_000164805.1 Carlito syrichta | reverse complement strand
CAAAAAAAAAAAAAAAAAAGAAAGGAGTTAGAGCTTGTTTTTATTCATATGTTGTAGGCAAAAAAGCCAATGCTGGAAAGGACTTATGTGGTCATGGGTCAAGACTGGAGAACAGGCCATCTGGTCTCTGCTGTAGCCCAGCCATTCTTCCAACAGAGCCTCCTGAAAGGCAGCCATATCTTATGTACAATTCATGTCCTGTAACTTCATCAGTGGCCCACTTCGTTTTACTTTCCCTTTGGCATATTTGGTGTTTTCCTTGTTGCCCTAGACATACCAGGAAATCCAGAGCCAAATGTACAGTCTCCACAGAGCCACCATGTCATCTACATCACTTTCATGTATAGAGCCTCATTTGTCCTTGATTCTGACTTTTCTAATTGTCTTTGACTAACCTATTGTTGAGCTGCAGCAGTCCATCTTTTTTAAATCGAAGATGATCATACGACATTAATTTCATGTAAAAAATCCTGTTCTTTGGTTGAGAAGTGTGCTTAACAACTGACTTTTCAAGCCCCTGACTTGAAGATGTTTATAAATCAATTGATATAAGAGTGAGAGCTGACAATTAAAGAAATCAAGGACATTCATTCTCAGTCTTCCATAGGGAAAATGCAGAACTTCTCTTGCGTGCCACAGGCTGGGTGGAAATGAGAATTCCTGGTGCCCTGGCCACAGCCCGCCCTGGTGTCATCAGCTGCAGGGAAGAGGAGCTGTCCTAAAGTCAGGCCCCTCAGCTATGGCACCCAGACCCAGTATCCCTCCGTGTTTGCTGACCCTTAGAAAACACAGATGGGTAGTGTACACAGACAAGGCTACTTTTGCCATGGAATATCAGAACTGTTCCCGTGGCTTGGTGAGCACAATACCTTAGAAGGTCATCAGTTGGCCTCAAGGTCTGGGGGGAGAAGGGTGTAGAACTGTTGGTCTAGACAGACTGTCCCAGCCTGAGACTCTCCAGTGATTTGTCAGAGCCTCACTAGGTGCAGGAGAACAGTGAGTTTATGGGTAGATGGCCAGGGATGGAGGGAAAAGCAAACATCTCCTACCACATAAATTCAGTGTAACCTTAAACAAGTTAAGAGAGGGTCAGGAATGGCGGGTGCAGATCACAGACTCGCAAAGGACTGAGCCAGCTCACTGAGCCCCATGTAACAGGGACATCTGCCAAAAATAGGCAGCTCAGAAGGCTCAGCTTTAAGAGCATCTGCATTCCCTGCTCTGCCTGGCCAGAAATAGGCAAATCCAACCTTTAGACAAAAAGCCAACCATCCACTCGAAAAGAAGCCTCGATTTCCTTGTGGAGACACAGCAGGATCTCTGCTGACAGCAAGTCCTGCTGATGTGTCTGTTTTCTAAATGTTTGCGTTACAGTTGTCCTGGAGAAAGATGATGGTAGCTCGCTCCAGTACAGTGGCCAGGGGTTGGAGCAAAGTCATGGGGGAGTCGAGGGATGGCCGTAAGGACACAGAACCCACGGCACTCGGCAACCTGGAGGTGAGGAGTGAGGGAGGGACAGGAACAACGTCCACACTCCCAGGGCCTCACCCAGGAGACAGCAGGGAGAACTTTCCAAAAGGTCCGCTCTGAGCAGCTGTGTGGGTGGCAGTGCCTGGGCCTCCCTCCCTTTCTCCCTTATGTCCCATTTCCCTGCAAAGCCCAGGGTCCCCATTTGCACCTTACTTGTGTTTCTCTCCTGGGGGGCTCCCTTCCCACCCACCGAGCATCAGCCCCTGGGTCTTAGGATTTGTGGCCCTCCCAATAAGGGAGCTGCAGTGGGGTGTGTGTGTGGGGGTGTGTGTGTGTGTGTGTAAGAGAAAGAAAGGGAAAGAGAGAGACAGAGACCGAGGAAGAAGGAGGGGAGGGAGAGAGGGCTGCAGGAGTGTGTTCCCTCAAACACTTGGAATTCCTTCTCCCTGCGAGCTCACTGTCACCACCCATCACCCACCACCCACACCCCACCCCCAACGTTCTTCACCTGGCTGACTCCCCATCCCTCAAGTCTCAATTCCAATGTCACCTCCTCACAAAGACTTTTACTGGCCCAAGTACCTTGGCCATCACCAATATCACCCTTGTATTCTTTCCTGGTCTCTTTTTGGCTACTCTTATCCTAAGTTGTTATGGCATATATATTTATATCTATTTAAATGGCTGTCTTCCTCGTTACATTGCAAGGCCCCTGAGAGCAAGGCCCATGTCTGCCCGTTCTCTCCTCTGTCCCTGAAGTGGACACAGTGTCTCCATGTTACAGGTGCTCTGCAAACATCTGCTGCAGGAAGGAGTAGATGTGGAGGGAGGTGTGAGGATAAGGCTAGTATCCAATTGGCTCAGGAAGACCACCCACCACCCAGAGTCTGTTTCTATAGGAGGAGGCTATCTGAAGAATTGTTTCTGGTTTATCCTTCAATTCCCCCAAGTTAGCCATTTCTGCCTGCCTTGTAAGGATTGGTAAATGCAAGTGTATTTGTATTTCTTTAAACACTTAAGACATTTCACACTCCCACATATCAAGGTTTCTGAGGTCTTCTTTTCTCTTAATGCCAGCTTTGAGATTTGACATGAATACAGAAGCACAGTTCTTGTGTCTCTGGGTAACTTCTCCTTCATGGACACGATCTGGCATCAGATAAGTGTAAAGAAGGACAGTGAGTTCAGAGCCTCAGATTTAGAGCAGTTTTAAAAATTTACCTTTGTAAATTTTTCATTTCATGTGAAGACCTTTGTTTTTCATTTCATGTGAAGACAAAAATACAAGTAATAGCATGAACAAGCTTGGCTTGGATCCTTACCAGGAATGAAGAGGCATGTCTTCCTCGATTTTCTATTATGGAGCCATGTTGCCTTGTAACCTAAGTGACTCTTTAGTTGCATTCCTGGCTGCACTGCCTCTGTTAGTATATAGGATGTGTTCCGTCAATATTCTCGTTGTCTGAAATTCCCCCACTGGAAGTTACGAAGCAATTCCAGGACCTCAGGCTGGAAGTTGTGAGAGGATGGGAGGAAGGAAGACACCACCAGTCTACTTCTACAGGGTGCTGCTAAGTAAATGACCCGGGTAATGACTGCACATCTTCGGAGATCCCCCAAAACAGAAATATATGCTTCTGGGTATTTAAGTGTTGTGGTGTTTTAAAGCCCAAGTATACTGAGTTAGCTAACCCTGTGCTGTAACTGCCACTGAGCCACCCCTCTGTCCACACTGGAAAGGGTGCTCTCTGAGGCACCATAGCTAGGAAAACAGCAAACTGATGACACCTGTCCTAGTTTCCTTGGCTCCTGACCTCCTTAGAACTTAGCATTCAAACCTCAAAGTCATGTTCAAAATAATTTTCAAAGTTGGCATCAAATGTTCATTGTCTCTTAACTACCCAAATTTATACATGACTCCTAAGAAAAAGCAGTAAATAGCAAACATGCTCTACTCTTGAACATGCCTGGATTTTGATGCTGAAGGTTTTTAGCACCGTGCTCACATGGGAACTTCCCTACCAGGGGCTTTAGTAACTGATGAATCACTGGAGTCCTATGGTCCAGCCATGTCTTAAGGCTCCACATAAGAATTTCCCCAGCTTTTCTGTTAATCATCCATTCATTCATTTAGTAACTATTGCTTCTACTTGCGTGCTGGGGACTGTGCAAGATTCTGGAAACCAATGGTGAGCAAGATGGCCCCATTTGGGGACAGCCTGCAGACTAGGGTAAAAGCAGACATTCCCTTCTGTCTTCCTGCAAGAGAAGGAAGAGCTTCTTCTTTGGTATTTAAGGAATATTAGACACACAAGTGACTTCTCATAACCCTTGCATAAAAAATCAAGGAGAATGACAGCAATGTAATGGCACCCTAAACATCATCTAGATACTCAGAATTACCATTTAATGTTCACTTTAAAGTGAGAAAAACACCCTTTGGTGGTTGATTTCAAAGAGGTGTGCATGGGCCTCTCAGAAGAATCCAGAGCACACAGGATTCTTTATTCATGGTGGAGAATGTTCTAATGTCAAGGTTTAGTGAGGTCTTGACTTAGCTCAGTGAGGTGTCTACAATGCCTAGCTCTGGTAAGTTCAGTTAACATTTATTGACTTCTTCTCTGTGAATGCCTATGTTTTTAGCAAAAGAACTGAAACACCTAATTCACCATTAAAATGCTTAAGTAAATTTAGCTAAGAACAGGAGAACACTGAAAACTTCAATTTATATTTTTTAGGTAAATATGCAGCTATATAAAACATTCTCTAGTAGAAAACCATAATGGGTTATTTTGTTATCTTAAAAAGGTATCCTTTTAAGAGTAGTTCAGTTGATAGATGAACCATTTTGTCCCATCTTGGTGCCTGTTCTTGCCTCCTGGACCCTGTTACCCTAAGAGGGATTGGGGGGGTGCTAAGGATCTGTCTCTGTCTCCTAGTTGACATTCCTTTGTATCTCTTCTCACATCAGCTGGAATTTTGAATAAATATCCTTAGGAAGGATAAGTAGCCTCAGAAAAGAAACATCTATTAATACCAGAACACGAGAGCTCTGACTGGGGTCTAGGGCTAGGATGGAGATGGGACTTACCTCTCCAGGACTTGTTTACTCAAAAGGGTCACTTTACCCACCGCAATCCCCCTCCTAACTCCACTATCTCTACTCAATAACACCCCCAGTGAAAATGATCAGTGTACAAGGTCTGAAAAAAATGGCAGGGGTGTGTGGTGGTAGTAGAATCACTGAGAATTTGTATGAGTTCTATCAAAATGGTATCTCTTTCCCTAGAGAATGAGGGGCCAGGGAGAAGAAGCTTCAATCACCAAAGGTGTGGGATGATGAGTATTAGATTTTGAAAGCCATCTGTTAAGGCAGAGTGAACTGAGACCTTGGGCTGTCTCAATCAATTGTTACAGTGTCAGTGAAATCCTAATGCCACAGCGAATGAATTAACACCAAGCCTTGTCGACATCAGTTCCTCTCAAATGAACTGCGTCAGAGGCACTCATACATATGTAAACACAGAAGTTCGAGTGGCTTTAAAATTAGCCCTCATCTTTTGCACCGACTGAAGGTATTTCTGAGCATGGAGGAGAAAATGAAGTCTATTCCGGTAAGCAGTGTTAGCCCTTGAGAGAAAGGCGTCTCTCTGACTGGCAGTGAGTGAGAGGAAGCATCTTGCCTCTCTTGCTTGCTGTCCCTTTCAAGACCTCTCCTCTAACAGGCCCAGCATGGAGTAAGCTTCATCTTGTTAACCGGAGATGTACCCAGGCTTTCAATAGCTGTAATCCAAGTGGGGTGCTGGAAGGGTTTTCATCAATTATTACTGGTGTGAAAAACCTGTCCCTACCCCTTCCCTCAAAGCAACAGAGCTTTCTCAAGGTTCCTGAATGTCCAGGGTCAGAGCACTCTATCTGAGGATTAGAGCAGTGCTGGTTCAACCCCATGGAATGAGGAGCTCGGTGCCTATGCCAGGCCGAGGCCCAGTGCACACTTAGAAAGGGAGGGGGCTTATTAGACAGAGGGGCTGGGATTCTTGCCTTTGCAGAATTTGAATTATGTACTAAATAAAATAATAGTTTACTACTTCCTGTTGCTATAGAAGTCAACTAAGAAATAGTGATTATTTTCTGTTATTTAAAAAAGCTTGTCCTAGTCTCATCTGATATTTCCTTCCTCTAAAGACAACCACATTCTCAGATTTCAGAACCACATTCTCATTTCCTCAGTTTGAAACATTTCACTTTGCTATTTTCCACAGCTTATAAAGACAAAGCATTTTGGCTGCTTGCATTTTAATTTTCTTGAAGACCTAAAAATGGTTGATCAGAATGAATAAACAGCCTTCAGTACTAAGTCCCCAGACCCTCACACCTTTCTTGACTCAAGCTATTATGTCGAAAAATTAATTTGATCTTTTAAAAATATATTATAAAACATTTTAGATATGCAGAAAAGTATGGATATATAACAAATACCTTTGAATTTACTATTCAGTATAGGAAATAAAACATGACATACAGTTTAAGTTCCTTGTATACCTATCGTAGCCCCAAATAATGACTATTTTGAATTTGATATCATTCCCATGCTTTTTTCATTTTACTGTAGTTTTGTTTTACATGGTTTAAAACTTCATATAAATTATCTATATATTATATCCATCCATCTGCAATTTTCTTTTTCCCCGTTGACTTCATAATTATGAGATTAATCTATGTTTGTATGTATGCATATATATACCTATTATCTGACATTAGTATGTTATCACATACATATGATATAATACAATGCATATGTAAATCATGATATACATACCATTATTACTAACTATTGCTAAATTATTCTACAAAGGGGTAACACCAATTTTAATACCCACTATCAATATGTAAGAGTTCTTATTTATTTGAATATTTGACAAAGCTTAGTATCATCATAGTTTTTACAAATTTTTACAATTTTATGGGTAAAGTGATACCCACCTCCTGAAATTGTAGTTTGCATTTCTGATTATTAATAAGATTAAGCATGTTTATTGGCCAGTTGTCAACTCTTTGAAGAATCTGTTTACATCTTTTGACCATTTTTCAATTGAGAGGTTTTGCTTTGGCTTGGTTTTTCTCATTACTTTATAGGAGTTCTTTATGTATTCTGAATATTAAGCCTTTGTCAGTTCTGTGTATTGCACATTTCTTTCCTCGGTGTAGTTTGTCTTTGTGCTTGCTTATGGTGAACTCTGGTGCACAGATGTTTTGAGTCTTCATATAGTTACATTTTATCAGTCTTTATTTTGGGTTTGTCCAGACCTTGTCTATGAAATACTTTCATACCTCAAGATCAGAAGAATATCCTCCAATATTTTTACCTAAAATCTCCAAGTTTTACATCTCACAGTAGTTCTTCAAGTCTTCCTGGGATTAATTTTTGTGTTTTGCATGGGATAGTGATCTATTTTCTTCCATTGGAAAACCAGTGGTCCCAGTACCATTTGTTGACTAGCCCACCTTTTCCTCATCAATCCTGCAGGGGCTTTTCTGTCATCTGCCATATCTTGGGCTCTCTGCCCTGTTCCATTGGTCTCTTTGTCTACCCCTGACTGAAAACCACACTGTCTTAATACTGTAGTTCTTGTTTTGTTTTGCTTTGCTTTTTTTTTTTTTTTTTTTTTTAGTTGGAGTCTCACTCTGTCGCCCAGGCTGGAGTGAAGTAGCACACTCACGGCCACTCCACCATCAACCTGCTGGGTTCCAGCGATCCTTCTACCTCAGCCTTCCAAGTAGCCAGAACTATAGGTGTGCGCTACCAAGCCCAGCAAAAAAAAATTTTTTTATTGTAGAGTTGCCCAGGCTGGTCTCGAACCCACACGTTCAGGCAATCCACTTGCCTTGGGTTCCCAAAGTGCTGGGATTACAGGCTGAGCCACCGAGCCTGGCCAATACTGTAGTTCTATAAAAAGTCATAGCATCTAGTAAAGCAATTTCCTTACCTCATTCTTTTTCAAAATTATTTTGGCCATTTTGGGCACAACTTTAATCTTTTTCCTCTCCTTGAGTTTGCGCTGCAATCAAATGGCAAGACAAAATAAGCCTAAGGGAGAAATCAAGCCAAAGCCAGGCTTGGACAATCTACTAGCTGAATATTTAACTCCTAACAACTAAGAAACTGCTGTGTACCTGTGAGTACAGAAAGCCCATATAACAATAAGGTACTTGTTTGCAAGAAACAAAACCATTTATTAAAAAACTTTCCTGGGCAAAAGCCATATAAAAATAGAAACTGAAGCCAAGGTTCTTGTCTTTATTTTTTTTTAAATACTAAAGTTTTTTTTTTTTTTTGGCATAAGATAGTTTTAAGAAATAGCGTGAATACTGAACATTTGTTTCCTAGATCCCTCAGAACATCCAAATCAAAGGTCAGACTGTCCCTAGGAGAAACCCCGAGAAAGTTCCTTCAAAGTATGCGTCTAAGAATGAAGTACTTTTTCTTTCATTCAAGGGAGACTTTATTCTCCTGCAAAATGTTCTTAGTGGCCTTTCCATAATCTCATGATTACTACTTGGTATTCTGCAGTGTCTTCAGATTCAGACCCTCTTGTATGGACCACAGGACAAGAGGACTCTAGCCACGCAGCAGACCCTGGACATCCTGTCCACGTGAGTTGGCTTTCTCTCACACGTCCTCCTCTGAGCATCTCACATACCTTCTCTATTCAGAATCTCAGAGGAAGCTGTTTCTAGAAGGTTCTGTGGTACCTTCTGTGAAAAGTTTGACTGACTTCCCATAACTTGCATAGTTAAATGTAAGACCAGCTTCTTTGAAAACCCAGTTGTAAAACATCTTCCTTGCCCATATATTAGAAAGGAATTTGCCCTTTAAGTCAGAAACACACTGGATTTCACTCTCCCATAGACCAGCCCCATGCAGGCTGAGGCACCTGCTGGAGTGGGGATCTCAGCACACTCACTTGGCCTCCTAGATCCCTGCGTTGGGCTTCCCTCCGCCGTTGGGTAACTGTCAGGACTTCAACTGGAGAGTCCGCTGATTTGACCTTGAAAGTTGGCTGCCACATGCTTTCTCAGCCTGTGAGCAGAGGCCCAGCGCTCTGCTATGGAGGGCCCACCTCACAGAGCCTGTGTCCCCCACCAGTCTCATGCTGATGCTGAGTCCATGCTCAGGGAAGCAAGGCAGCAGCCTGGAGTAGAGAGCAGCACTGGCCTCTTTTAGGGCAGGGAAGGTCAGCCAAGGAGGCTGACAATCCTCTTTGCTCATGTCCTGTTCACCAAGCCAGCTAGGGGCTGATTGCCTCAGCTCATCAAAGATGGTTGCGAGGAAGTAAACGTGGGAGGAGAACTTCTAATGTGCTGTGCTCTTGTGCCATGAGCCTCCTCTCTTCACACCCCTCGAAACTGCTCCTGACATGGACCTGGGCAGTTGCTAGCCTGGCTCACAGCAGCAAAGGCTGGGTAGAAACCATGTGGAGGGCTGAGGGGGTGCCCGCTTACCCCATCCTCTGCTTGTTTGCAGGACCCCTGAGGTTGCCACAAAGCCAAGACAAGTTTCAAAAGCCAGAGTGGCCTTTGGCACCAGCATCCCTCAGCATACTGTGCTGGGGAAGGCCAGGACCAGCACAGCGGACTGAGACCCCCCTACCCCAAAGCAAGCTTGGGGCAGGCCCGGCACTGCCATTGAAGGTGCTATACAAATCTCTCTACAAGAAGATGGAATTCAGGAGTCAGAATGCAGATTTTCAAGGCCAAATGTTTGCTCTAACATGCATCAGTGATACCTTAAACCTCCCGGGGGCCACATTTTAACAGTGGATGCCCTTCAGGGTGATATATATGCTATAACATATTTTTCTTTTTATCACCTAAGTGGTTTTTCTTGCCAACAAGGATTTTTACTCATCAGCACTTCTGCAGCTGAAAGACTTCAGAATTTCAGAACCTCCTGTGCAGGAAAGTCGATTGTACACATCATGGCTCCTCGCACACGTCTGGAGTCAGATTTGGAACAATAATGTTCTGGAAAAAGCCCTTTCTTGTAGAACGCTAATAGGGACTGAGAATAAAGTGCTAATAAAGGCAACTTGGAAGTGCTGGTGTCAACCTGTGTTTTTGAAATGAAGTCTGCCTCAGAGATCTTCAGAGTCTGAAAAGGGACTGGGAGACAGCTTCCTCCATCCATGTGCTCAGTCATTTCAAATTGTATTGAGCACCTGGTATGTTCCAGGTGTATGCTAGGACCTGGGACACAACAGTAAACCAGATACACACAGTCGCCGTACAGCGGGGCACTAGGCAGGTATTAACCGTCTGCTCGTGGGATCGGTGAATGGCAGTGATTCCAACAGAGGAAAAGAGCCAGGTATGATGGAGCGGATGGCCAGCACACCAGACTTGGCCCAGGGATTAGGGGAGACAGGTGTAAGGATGTGAGAAGAAAGAAAGGCAAGTGGGAAGATATAGCAGAGGGTTGCCAACTCCCTGCCACTTCCCATCCCTCCCATGGCCTCTGCTCCAGGCAGAACAAATATAGCCTGCCCCTGGAGCTGCTTCCTGTGTTGACACAGCCTCTGGCCCTTTGTTCACAGTGATCTTCAACCTCCTGATGGGGGGAAGGCCATAATGGTGTGAGAATAGCAAATTCAAGTGAGAAGATATGAGCATCTTTCTCCTTGCTGTCAATGAGAAGATCCAGTGCTAGAACACAGTAGATGGGGACCTCAGAGGTTGGGGTGCAGGTGTGGGCAGTGCCATCCCTTCTTCTCCCTCCTCCCAGTGAGGACCGTGGCCAGTGAGACTGCAGGGTGGTATTAAGATGGCAGCAGACTGCAGCACAGGCCCTTCCCCTCTGGCCCCCAGTGGGAAACCCAAACCACCTTGGGTCCATTTGTGCGAGGCATCACCTCAAGAATTGATAGCAGAAATAAAAGAAAAAGAACCATAGCTAGGGTAGAGAGACACAGGGTCCCTTGTCTTCTTCAGAGCATGACAGCTGACCACACAGGCCATCCCTGCTGGTACTCACTGGTCCCAGACCCAGGTCTGTAGGATGATGGCAATGTGCAAAAAAAGCACGAGGTACAGTCACTAGTCACCAAGTGTCCTGTACAGTTAAAGACACAAGTGGGGTCTGCTATGGGCTGAATGTTTGTGTCGCCTGCCCAGTTCATGTTAAAGCCCTAGCCCCCAGTGTGATGGTATTAGAGGTGATTAGGTCATGAGGGTGGAGCTCTGATGAATATTGCCATTATAAGGATAATGCCTTTATATGAAAAGATTGTGGATCTCTCTCCACCAAGTGAGGACCCAGCGAGAAGGCAGTTGTCTGTAAGCCAGGAAGACAGTTCTCACCAGGAAGCAAATCTTGAGACTTCCCAGCCTCCAGAACTGTGAGAAATAAATGTTTTTTAAGCCACCAGGCTATTGTTTTCTGTTTCACCAACCTGAACTAAGAGTCCATGCTGGATTTTTAAAAGAAGTGTGAATTCTGATTGGTTCTTCCTTTCTGTATTTCTTGGAGGGTATCTTGGAATCACAAAAGCTAAAACATATTTTAAAAATTTAGTCCCCCACTCCGGGAAAGAATGAATTTAGGAATGTTCCACCAAATGTCTCCCATCCATTAAATCTGTCAACTTCAACAAGAGAGAAATACTACAGCTATTCGTGTTTTTGTATTTTGGGTAAAAGCCTAAAAGGTTACAAACAGGTAAAGATCATCTTGCTACTCCTTTGTCTTAAACCACCTCAATTTTTTTAAACTCCCAAGAAATGGCCATGATTAATTAATGCTCCAATTTGTACTTACGAGATAAACAACTGTCCTAGTATGCCCAGGACAGTTCTGATTTTAGCACTGAAATTCCTGTGTCTCAGGAAACCCCTCCATCCTGAGAAAAACAGGATGATTGGTCATGTCCTACTGGCACTAGTCTTCCAGGCTGTAATGATAACATTTCTTCCACAAACTGTCCAGTCTATATTTGAATACAAGCCAATTGGCTTATGCTGTCTGCCATGCTTTCTAGCTCTGTGCTGACAGCATTGAGCTCTGATTTGAAATTAGAGATCTGGAACTTTTCCTATATATTCTCCCCAGTAATTCTGTGCTACCCTAAAAATACTGTATGCATGTAAACAGATTCTCTACTTAGAGTGTAAAAGACACCATATCAAAATCTACTGAAAAACATTAATTTTCCTTAAGAACAATGTGGGTTTTTTCCCTCAGATTTTTATTTTTACACATTCTTGAGACATTTTCTTTTGTAGGGAACAGGAGGTTAGCAAAATAAGCTTCTTAGATGATTCCATTCTAAATATACATCTTAAACAAACAATATCAAAACAACCAGTAGGATGTTGAAAAACATTCAATGAATACTGTTTTGTCTAAACAACAATAAATAGGAAAAGACTGGTTATGTTCCTGCATCTTCCAACCATGAAGTTGATTTCTCTTGTCTTGAGTTACTGGTTTTAAAGAACATGAACCTTTACGGTGTCATTCTGTCGAGGACTCCTGGGTAACTCAGATACTTAGTAACGAATGACAGCTTGTGATTCCATGCTGGTAAGTACTTCTGGCAGAATATTTCTTGATATTCTTAATATTTCTATGCCTTCCAACTTCAAGATGAAAATTAAGATCTAAGATATTTATTCCCAAAGTCAACAGAAGTGAGTCAGGATATTAATTACCTATTCACATCAGCATTCATTTACAGGGTCACAAGCTTAGATATTGACATGAAACTAAGCCCAGTTAGACTCATAATAGACTCATTTCAAGTCTATCTTGCCACCAGGAGGTTGCTACCTTGACCACATTCTCATTAAATCATTTATACAAATACCATTACCAATTACAACTAAAATCAAACCAGACTGTATTAGAAAGGACAACTCTGTGCAAGGCAGTCACCTCTGTCCCAGCTTAACAATCACTAGTTCATCTGCAGAGGGATAACAAAGGCTTAAACTTTAAATTCAAATCAACCTTTTTTCCATGCTCTGATTCATGCTATTTTTAAAACAGATCATCTTGAGAGCTGTGCTGCATTTCTCCTCCCTTCATCAATTAAGAAAATGCACTCTCCATAAACTCCCCGCTGTGGTCACTTCCAGGACCTGAGGAGATGTGCACCTTGGGTGTCCGAGGGCCAAGTGAATCTGAGAGGGCAGACCCTCCAATGCCGTCATCAGAACCCGTCTGAGAGTAGGGTTATCTTGGATCATTATTCCTCAGTGCACTCGTCAGTTCTAGGATACTGTGTTCTAGGAAGTACAGTTTAGACAGTATCATGTGAAAGAAACTGCCCAGACTAAAGCAATGCAGTGCTACTAAAGATACTATTTTTATGTGATGCTACACCCTTAATGATGGAAGCTTTAGGGATAATACCCATATGTAAAATAAGACAAATCCAACAGAGCGCATTCATCCTACTGTCTTCAACCTGGTGGCACATATCTGCAGACCCACATCCTGCAGCCCATGAGCATGGGGGCCTTTGTCCTCCTCCGGAGCCCAGCTTGGGTGTTTCAGAGCTGGGCTGCAGAAGAGGCACCCAGTTCCCTCCCCAGAGCATCTTTTGCCATTTAATATGCTATTTGTTTCCCTGGACAAAACACCCCAGCTATGGTGACTTCTTAGAAAGGGCAAGAAAGCTTCTGTGAGGTGGTTGTTACTTTTTCACCTCTCACGCTCTGAGCTCAGAAAGGCCTCCCCCAGGAGTGGTGTGGAGAAAGGCACCATCCACCTTGTGTTTCCAATTTTCTGTTCATGACCAACTTGCTAGTCCAGCTGCTGTCTGAGCACCAACATTCTTTTCATCATCTCCAGGGTTTGCCTCCCACCAGTAAAATTAAACATTTGGGTGCTAAGGGCTAAAGTGCAGAGAAGCTCCAGGACACACAGACTGAGAAGAGGTGGCCACTCCGAACTCAGGTGCTAACAAAAATGAGTATTCAGACTGTGTGCTGTGTGACAACCTAGTGCCTCAAAAATCAAACGGTGCTATAGGCAATTCCCAAGAATCATCTCCCACCCGCGAGCCAGGGCAGGAGAACCTGTGCAAACAAAATGTGGAATATTCACAACAGACTACGGTTGTCCTCTCCAGAAACAAAATACCATATTGTTTTAAAGTTCTGCACATAGAAGGTAATCCGTTCAAGTCTTAAAGTGAACTTAACTCTATATGACAAGTAACTTTTCCTAAAGAGGAAAATATTTAGCAAAAAAAAAAAGAAAGAAAGAAAAAAAATTTTAATATAACAGTCTGTTCTTTCCTATGATTTCTTTCTGGAAAGAGGAAAATGTATTTCTTTTTACCTTAAAATGTTAGTGTATTATTTCATGTTAGCACATGCAAGCAAAATCTACTCTGAAGTATATTACTTTAATCTTGTTAATATTTAGGCATCTTGCTGACAGACCATCAGTTGTAGTTTCAAACTGATGCAAGCCATGTCTGTGTCCAGGTACAAAACTGGTAGAAACTGTCCCCAGAAGCGGAGAGAAAACTCCAGGAAGAAAAGGTTTTGTAAAAGCTTCAACTCAAAAATAAAATTCCAGTGCCTTCTGAGGCATGAATTAACTAGAAACCTTTACAGATTAACTATAAATTAAATGGATGTTACCTGGAGGACTCTCTTTATAGAATGTAAAAAAAAAAAAAGGAGGGGTTAATAGTGAGGACCCCCCAACCTTAAAATAAGTTAAGGCCTCTGTGTGTTGGTATGTTACTCATAAGATGCCATTTAAAACAAAATATTTCTGTTCTCAAAACCAATGCCCATCATTCTCCTCCTCCTCATTGTCTAGATAGAGGAGGGCAACTTTCTTTTCATCCGAAATCACCGACCTTTGGTCTACCATCCTCTGCAGCTGCACCGTCTTATCAAACTCGGCCTGCTCCTTGCCCTGTTCCCCGTGAGCCTGGGGTCCCTCCCCAGCAAAGGCCTTAACGCTCACACCCGCGGCCTGCTCATTCCTACTGGCTGCGTCTCTCCAGGCACCACTGTGAGCTTCTGCTTCCTGCGTCCAGCTGCGGATGGCCTCTACGTTACTCACATCCATCTGAAAGGTAAACGAAGTTTCTTTGGGCCCCAGTGTAACATGCTGTAGCATTCTACTGCCATCTGTTAACTCACCCAGCTCAGGGGAGTCTGCTGAATTGGCAGGTGCTAAAGTTTTGGACACGGGGCCGTGGATGAAAACCTGCTCAAAGGTTTCAGTTTCTTTAGGATCTAGCTGAATGTGCCTAAAGGATCTGCTGATGCCTGATGTCCCCGATGTGTCCCCCACATTGTCCTCCCGAGGAGATTTGGAAATGACCCTTTGGAAGATGCTCTTTTCAGTCATGAAGGTTTCTCTACCCAAGGTATGAGTGGCCTTGGTCACATCTGCTGAGCCCTCTTTGTGGACAGTGCTTTCTGGGTCACTAAATTCCATGGGTGGGGAAACCAGCCCTTGGCAAACTATATGCTGGGTGATTTGGTGCCCCTGAGGCCCGTCATTGGTGTGCCTGCTGTTCATGCTGTGCACTGGCAACTCTTCGGTGTGTACAGAACCTCCTCTGTCACCCAACTCGACCTCATCTGAAAGTGGGGCTGTGAGGTGAACTTGCTCACTAAGCCCTTCTTTATGGCCTAACTGGAGGTACCTTACAGAAGTATGGGTACCTGCTGACTCCTCTGTTACAAAATAATCACCAACCTTCCCTGCCGCAGAAATGGAACCCTGAAAAATAATTTCCTTTTCAGCATGAAATTGTTTGGAGCCAAATGTGCTACGCCTCCCCAGTCTGTTGGTGTCTATGGAAAACTCTGCCGGGCCAGGCTCTTCTGGGCCTCCCGCCTCCTGACAGGCAGGGTCAGAGCCTCGGAAGAAGACTTCTCTGGACACTTGACTTTGACCAGGACCCAACGTAAGGTATCTCACAGACCGGCTGGCTCCAGTGCCTGCTGCCCGACCTAGGTCACCTCCCCGACTTACCTCCACCACGCCTGCAGCGGGTCCTTCATAAGAGACTCGCTCAGTCCTCCAGACTTCAGAGGGGCCTAGTTTAATGTGCCTTACAGACTGGCTCATGTCCTCCAGCACCTGAGACTGGGCAAAGCCTCTCGGGCTGCTGACCTCCACGGTGGCTGACACGGGGCCCTGGGAGGTGAGCCGTGCTGAGCTGTGAGAGGCCTGGCCAGCATCCTCCCTCTCGCCAGAGGAGCTGTATAGTTCCCTGGTGGCCCAGCGCTTGAAGCGGATGCCAGTAGCCGGGGCCTCCACTCCGTCTTCCCCATTTGGGCTTCCGGGTGCCGAGCTGTGTCGCTTGGTCAGACTCTCTTGCACCACCGACTCCACGGCTTTCTCCATTTTACTAGCTTCATCTCTGCTCAGCCCCTCCAGGTCAAACTGATCAGCATCCACCGTTTGTGAGAGGTTGACTTCAGCAACTAGTGTCACAGAGCCACCACCAGAGGCCTGGACTTTCTTCACATCCACCGAGATGCTCCCCGGCTGGCCTTGGCCCTCTCTGGTCAGGGCGGACAGCTCTTCCTTCATGCGCTCAGGAAGTGTTTCCTCCAGCTGCCCAATGACCTCCACCAGCTGGCGTCGGGGCTCCTTGGAAGAGATGCCCTTGATGGAGGTGTGGAATTCATGGGGTATTTTAATTTCTTTTTCAATGACTGTGGGTTCAGCATGAAATTCACCACTTCTAGCTTGTTCTTTCCAGTGAGTAGAACTCAGGTCCTCCTCCAGAGAGGCTGCTGGTATATTCAGGGGCTTCACAGCCTCCTCGCCTCCCGCTCCATCCCTCTTCCTTCTCCTCCAGGTCCCCTGTACAATCTCATCTTGCCAAGAGTACCTGAGGGTGGATTCTTCCTCAATGTGGATCTGCCCGTACACCGAGCCGTCGTCTCTGTCATGCCCCCCAGGGTACTCATCTGGAGTCGACACAAAATAGCTCTGCTCTCCCTCCGAATCACCTGCCTCTGTCACTTCTTCAACATGAGTGATGATCTCCTGGGGCTGCTTGGTCCTTTGTTGTTGACTCACTGAGAAGGTGACATCGGCTTCATCATAACTTTCCTCTTCCTCAACAAGCCCCCTGGGGCCTGGAGAAACATCATCAACCTCCTCCACTTCGAATGGGACAGAAAACTCGTCTGCCCTCTCCCCACCCACATAGTTCACAGGTTCCTCCACGATCTCCACATTGACAACCTTTGCCCTCCCCTCCCTTCCTTTCAGCCCAAGATTGATGATGTCCCCTATCATCCGCTCAGCTGATTTTCCTTTCAGCCCCACTTCCTTAATATCCTTGCTTAGAAGGTAGTCCAGGCCAGCTTCATCAGAAACATCAATATCTTCAGTCAGTTTCGACTCCACAACTATTTCAGTCTTTGTTTTCCTTTCCCCAGGAAGCTCTTTCCTGTCCACATAAGTGACTTTTGTGTCTGGAAAAGAATTAGTAGATGCTTCTGTCTCAGGAGACTGAGTAAACTGCTTAAGGATACTGGTGACAATGTTTTCTGCGATGTTTTCTGTCATGGAGTCACCTAGCAGAGAGCTGGCGGTGTCACCGGTACCCAGCCTGAACCGTGCCTCTCTTGTGTCCGCCTCCCTACCTGTACCATCACCAGTATCCTTTCCGGGCATCTGCAAACCTTTCAGAGACACCTCCGGTCTTCTGTCCTGGGATACTTCAACATGGATCGGTACCTCTCTTTCTCTCACCAGTTTCTCCTCTGAGGACTCCTTCCCTCTAGCCCTTTCCCTCATTTGCTGGCTTTCTCTCTCTCTTGCTTCCTTATCTAACTTTGTCAGTTCTTCCCACCTCAAGTTTCTCTCCTCTGAAGCCTTCTCTTTAGAATCAAACATTTTCTCTTCTTGCTTTATTTTGGCAGTTCCTGGTCTAATTCTTTCTTGCTCTCTTGTGGCTTTCGCTTCTGTTTTCTTTTCCCAAATGTCAGTCCTCTCATTTGACCAAGTGCTTTCAGAAGCACCTACCACCACATGGTCTCTGCGTTCTCGGTGTGACTCTTGGGAAACTGTGGAATCTTTTGTTAGATAAATGGGGACATCCCTTGTTCCTTCAGCTTCAGGTCTATCAGGAAATGTTTTCACTTGCGCTTCAGTATTCCTTAAAAGACCATAGGTTGGAGAGAAAGTTCTGGAATTGGTTTGACTGTTGACAGTTTTTCCATAAGAGCTTTCCTGCTGGGCAGTGGCCAAGGAACAATACCCTGAGCCCAGGAAGCCTCTTCTGGCAGCACTTCCAATAGATGGAGTTGTCCGAGAGCCAAGGTGTCCTGACAGGTTAGAATATAGCGCTGAGCTGTGATTTAAACTTGCCAAAGGTGCTTTCTGCCTTGGAAATAGATTTCTTTCATTTTCCCTCTGTAACACTGAGTCAGTGTATTGACAGGATTTGTTTCTAAAGTCTGTAGAAATTGAACAAACAGTTTGTTAAAATGGCAGACATCATTACCTTTCTTCATTGGAAAAGCATTGTTGTAGGTCAAATCCCATCCTATCATAATATACAAATAGTATTACAACAGAAAGGGCATTATAATGAAATATTTTCAGTGCCCAAATTATTTTTTGGTAATTTAAAAAATCCTGTTATAATAAACGGTGGCACTACAAATAGTTTAGCCTAACACTTCTCTCCAGTTACTGATCTCAAAATGTTCACTCATCCTAACAGAAATATCAAAATGGATCAAAAAGCACAGCACATATACCAGAGAGGTCAGAGCTGCTAGTTTTTGTGGCTAAAAATTTCACGATATTATGACATTTTAGAATCATTAATTTCTTAATTAATAAGCTTAATAAATAAGTTTATTTTACTTATCTTAGCAGAGACACACTCTTTAATTTACAAAGTACATAGTTATGAAACATCAAATAGCATTACCCTTCACTATTTGATATGCTCTTATTTTTCATTGATTTCTATATTGGCCCAATAAGTAGTATATAATTTAACTTTTAAATGTTTCTGATTTCTTCTGTTTTGACACGTGACAACCTCCTTGTGTGGAAAAGTGCTAGTGCAGAAACACCACAGTCTGTTTTAATGTCAATGACCTTGGCATGGAGAGGCAGTTTTTGGAGCTCCAGTCTTATTCTGGGCTGTCTGCAGAGCATGCTACCCTTTGGGGTATCCAAACTCCACCAGGGTAACCTGTACTTAGGAAATAGCAGCTGGCAGTTAGAATGTGGCCAGAGTACCATTCACCCTGAGGGTGTCCCTGGTGTCTACCTATGCCCCAGCTGGCTGAGCAGGGACAGAGCTTTCCCTCCTCCTTCGTCTCCCTCATGGCAGCCAAGGCCAGAGGCTTCCTTCAGACAGATGCCAAGTTACAGGAAAGAGACCAGGCTAGGACATTTGTCACAAAGATTCCTCTTTTCAGGTCAACATAGTGATCCTAAACTGGAACGTCCCAGAAGATGAACCCCCAGGAAACATTGCAGGAACCACCCTATTTTTAACTAAAGCTCAAAAAGAAATGCGAATGATCACAGACTGGTTAAGTGACCAACATTACTTTATGCAATATTGCAAAAGAAATAAGAACACTAGTAAGTATTGATAGATTCATTATCTAGGAACTCATCTATATACTTATGCAACTGGCACAGAACTACCTGGAAGTTCACAAGTAGTAATCTTTATTCTAAAGCTTTATTTCTTTTGGCATAATTTGTAATTGCTAAAATAAATTTAGTTCCTAAATATCAGGTCTCTATATCCTTCAAGAAGCTTAAAAAACAATGAATGAATGAAGCACATTAACAGAGAAACCCACTGGCCTTTACCTAGGCTCCAAAGTGGTCGTATATGGCCAAGACCAAGAGTTAGAATGTTAGTCCCCGCTTAGAGCTCAATCCTGGGTTCTTTCTTCTCTCACCCTCCTCTCTAGGTTATGTGATGGATATCCAGACTTATGTACCCACATGTTTAAAATGTAGGTGCCTGGCCACATGCGGTGATTTATGCCTGTAATCCCAGCACTTTGGGAGGACAAGGCAGGAGGATTGCTGGAACCCAGAAGTTTGAGACCAGCCTGGGCAGCATAGCAAGACCTCGTCTCTACCAAAAAAAAAAAAAAAAATTAAAAATTAGCCAGGCATGGTGGCATGTGCCTATAGTCTCAGCTACTCAGGCGCGTGAGGTAGAAAGACTGGTTGAGCCCAGGAGGTCAAGGCTTCGGTGAGCCATGATAATGCCGCTGCATTCCAACCTGGGCAAGAGAGGGAGACCCTACTAAAAAAGAATGCAGATGAAAAATCTAGTGAATAAATAATACTTATTTTATAAAAGCCATATGTTAACTGATGCCAGACTGGCTTAAAAAAGGGCCTTCCATGAACATCTTTGCTTTTTTCAAATTTGCTCTTAAAATTAGAAAGTAAATTTGCTGCATGTTAAGACCAAATCTCTTCCAGTTATTAATGATCAGAACCAAAATCATGACTCTGAACCCAGTGACCTGTCAAATCCATTAGGTGCCTAATAGAAACAATGATGACTAAAACTAGGTTGTGTATGGCATATATTGAACAGACTATATGTAATTTAATCTGCCCTTGCTTAGCCAGAAGCTCTTTAAGATTCCATAGGGCTTTAAAAGGTTTAAACAATAGTTATCCTACAGGTTCTTAGGGTCTTTCTAATGACATTAATTCTCTCATGTTGGTTCTGCAGCCATAGGAGGTATGGGCCTGTCCTGAGTTCTTGGCATGAACTAAGACAGTCTTAAGGCACCTGGACACATTTTCCTGAGCTGCCCACACCAACCTATGTTACTGGAGATGGTTCCCATCTCTGCCCTGCTGGAGTACCAGGTTCCAGAGTATCTCCTGCCTGCTGTCTAAATCAACCATAACCACAACCATAACCCTTTGTTCTGGAGAAGGGAAAGTGTATTACAACCATAACCCTTTGTTCTGGAGAAGGGAAAGTGCATTCCTCCCAAGGGTGTGATGAACAAGTCTATGGGGACGTTCTCTTTGCCCTCCATGTTACCTAATACCAGCAGCCCCTTCTGCTTCTGCACCCATGGCTAGGAAGCAGCCCTAAGCTACAGGCTAGATGGACATGCGTTTATGAAACACTTTCCCACACATTCTCATTTATGTTATAATTAGCATTATGTTCCATTAAACTAAACCCTATCTGGTACCCTAAAGAGAGATGAAATGCCATTATCTAAAAACCATGTCTAACTCAGATGAGTGGTGCTTTACTCTCTAGCCACGGAATAAAAAGTTCAGATGGGAAGCATTTTAAAGTTAAATATTAGCTTTCCTTTTACCTGGTGGCATGATTTCAACGTCCTTAGTCCAGATCACTATCTCTGGATTACTTTCTCCTTCCAATAAGGCCCTGTAAAGATAATTTTAAAAAATAATAATTCACTAGGAAATAAAAGAGCAAGAAGTGCCTCCAGTAAAACATATTATGTGGTACATGGTCAATGACCCCAGTGTCACCTGTGTTGGGACTCATGTCTGAAGGAGGGCGGGGGCAGGGCTACATCGCCAGTCTCGGCAGACCTGGGCCAGGTGGCCCTGTTCTGCTCACATCACGTTCCTGGCACCCAGCACAGCACCTGCCGCCTGGTGGATGCTCAACTGATTCGAGCCGAATGGACAGAATGAGTGGGCTGGGGTTTCAGCAATGCTGGGGAGCCAAGTCCTTCTAGAAAGCATCCCCAGTCGAGGGCAAGAAGAGGCATGAACAAGACGGTGCTGGAGAGATGTGGGCTTCGGATGGGAAGTCAAGGTCTGGCTACTCTGGGAAGTGTGGGGAGGGCCCCGTGCATGGCATGTCACCCCGGGGGGTGAAGGGTCCAAAACAATGACACCTCTTACTGGGGTCTTCCCGGAGTCACAGTTGATAGGCAGCGGGCTGACAAGGGGCAGAGAAGGAACTGACACTTGTAAGGCAGCTAGACTGCACCTCTAGAGGGTTTTCAAACTGAGTTCCTTGGGGACATATTGGAGGTGACAAAGAGAAGTGATGGAAGGTAGACAGGCAGAAAAGGGAGTGCTGCAGACCCCCATGCCACCCCCAGGGCCTCGCTTCATCCAGAGTGCCACTTCCTTTAGTGAAATGGTGGAAAATGCCAAACTCAGAAATCTTTTTGGTATGTCTAACCCAAAATTCTAAAATGATCATGTCTTCATTAGGTTGTTATTCCCATCTATCACCCGAGACCCTGGCTTTGAGGAAAGTGGGCCTGACAGACCCAGCCTGCTGGTGGGCTCAGCACTGGTATGCCCACTGGCCAGTCATTCCCAGAGACCCCCTGGACTGCTGGCTGCTGTGGGTGTGACAGCTGCTCGGTTGCTAGAGCAACAAGTGAAGTCACCAGTTCTGGTTCCATGAAACACACTGTACGTGGCAAAGGGCATCCAGAAGCAAGGCCCATGTGGAACTGCTGACCTCACTACTGAGAGCTGGGCCAGAAGATGGGAGGGTATCCACGCCCAAGCAGGGAGTTGCTAGTTTAGACAAACTGCTCCAAGATTTATCTCCATCCATTTAAATGTCATGAGCCCCTGGATGCAAGAATCCTGAGGGCAGTTGGAAGTAAGGCAAGGAGGCAAGAGGGAGTCTCCAGGGACTGCCCATGGGTGGGCAGAGCACACAAGTGTAGATGCAGGATGTCAGAGGCCCGAGGCCAGAGCCCCAGCCCTTCGCTCAGGGCAGAAGCCAGGAAACCGGATACCAACCCATTAATCTCACACCCTCATGACCAAGCGTTTTAGGCTCCAGGAACACAAACAGCTTCCACTGCCGAGAAAATTCTGAGGTCTGCATAACAAGAGGAATGCTCAAGGTAAAAGCCAGAGTCCAAGGGTCCATACCCCAGGATGACAGCAGCAGAAGAGGTGGCATTCTATAACGAAGGAGGCCAAAGAAGGGCTTGGGGAGACAAGCCAGGTTCTAGTTCAGATCCTCCCCAGCCTGCTCAGCAGCCAGCCTCAGACACCACAGGGCCTCTCCCTAGAGCTGCCCGAGTCAAGACAAAGGGTGCTCTAGAATTTTGGATTAGACAGACCAGCAGAAGACATCAGTGACAGATCCTAGGGCAGGGATTCAGGATGAAGAAGATCCCCTTAGAGGAGAAATATGTCTTCCACCATCTGTCCAAGGAGAATAGTTCTGTTTCCCTTTCAGGAGAAATCCAAAGCATCTCCAAACTTTCATTGAGCTCAGGCCCCTGAGTAGGGTGTCACGGTATGTAAGTTGGCACCAGCTCCCAAGAGGATTGTGGTCTGGTACAGGGGACAAGACACAGCCTCACTGCCTCCCATTCCTAAGCCCCTTAATAGCCCTGGCTGGCACTGAGCACAAGCACCGTTGTCACTCTCATGTCTATGACTCATACAGTCTGAGCCACCCCACGACACAGGACCTCTGGCAACATCCTTACTCTTCAGGTGAGAAGACTGGAGCTCAAAAATAGTATCTTAGCCAAGGGTACACAGTTCACCAGTAAAGAGTGAGCCTTGAATCCAGGCAGCCTGAGCTCTTCACCCATTCCCTGCAATGCTGCTGGCCTCCCTGTGAGGCCAATGACTGTGGCATTGCATACCAATTTCAGAAAGCACAAATCCAATTGTACAAAGACAGACCTTCTAGATCATATTAATGGAAGAAAATTATTTTGATGATTCCTTCAAAATGCCCTTGCAGGGTCTCCTATAAGAGTATGAAGTTCCAGCCGGGCTCGGTGGCTCAGCCTGTAATCCCGTGCTTTGGGAGGCCAGGTGAGTGGATTGCCTGAACCTGCGGGTTCGAGACCCACCTGGGCAACTTGGCGAGACCTCATCTCTACAATAAATCAAAAATTATCCGGGCGTGGTAGCCTGTAGTTCCAGCTACTTGGAAGGCTGAGGCAGAAGAATCGCCGGAGCCCAGCAGGTC
>NW_007246683.1:177578-193648 GCF_000164805.1 Carlito syrichta | reverse complement strand
CTCCAACTCAAAAAAAAAAAAAAAAGAGTATGAAGTTCCTACTGGAGAAAGACCTTGGTCCCTCATCTGTGTGCCCCTCTCAATGGCTGGACCTCGGATGGCAGGGGCACATGCCACCTTCTTTACCCATGAGTGCTCAGCAGGCACTGGTCATGAAGTTCATGCCTTGGGTGATACCCATGGCTCAGTGACAGACACAGCCCCCCGCGACCTTCCACACAGCACCCAAGACAACACGACCAAGGCATTAGCAAAACCACTGATAAGACTGGACACATACAATTTCCTCCAGAGTTCTTCAAGGGATATTTTTAAGGAACAGATTTATACAACTTTAAGAAACAGGCAGAGCATTTTCTGAGGCTGCAATCAAACCTGGTTATTTTGGGAGTGGTGGAGGAAACCTGTCTCTAAGCCACGGAGCCTTGAGAAATGCCAGTCCCCTGACTCACGGCTATTCGTGAGCATTTCCCCTGGCTCGGCAGGTTGGCAGCCCCGTAGCAGAATAAGCAAACATGCGCGGAAACCCAAGTCCCTGCCTCATTAAGGGCCCATCACACACCCAGAGCGTGGAAGTTGCTATGATGTGGCCTCTGGCCAGGTTCCAGGCCCTAATGGGCCACCCGGAGTCCTAACCAGGCCCAGGGGCAGGACCCTCTGTCTGGAACAGATTATCCTAATGGAGTTTTGGGGCACATCCACTGCTGTTGAGCACCGTAGGCACAACGTGGCAGCACTTAACAGCACTCAAGATGAGGACGAGAGAGGGAGTTAGGGTTGTCAGAGGGTGTTTCCAAAGTGATGTCTGTGCAGGGGGCCTGCTGTGGTCCTGAGGTCTGTGGATGGTTCACATAGTGCTTCCACCTGGCTAAAAGCAGGTAGAAAAATATGGGGAAAGAAAGGAGAGGCTTCAGAGCTGGGAGAGGAGCCTCAGAACCTCCTCGCTCAGTCTGCTCATTGTGCACAAGGAAGCCAGGCTCCAAGGGGGCAGAGGCACTGCTGGGGTCACCCCGATGCCGGCCCAGGGCCAGTCAGGCACCGGGAAGACCATGGAATGGAAGGAAGGGAAGCAGAGAAGAGATAGGCAGAATTCCATTCACATGACCAGCATCACCGTCTGAATCAGAAAGGGTCAGACAACAAAGCCATCACTAGGTCAATACTGCCGACTGAAAAGAAAGTCATATGATCAACAGAGACAATGTTACTCATGAAACACAGACAGGAAACCGTGGGGGAGCGGTGAATGGAGCAAACCTGGAGTCAGGATGTCTGGATTCAAACCCTGAGCCCGCCACCCCTAGTTTTGTGATCCTGGGCAGGTCACTCAAACCTGCTGGGCTCAGTTTCCCCATTTCTGAGATGAGGAGAACTCATAGGTTTGTGATGGTAAATAATCAAGTAAGTAGATGGAAAGTTCTCAGAATCATGCTTGCCATAGCCTAAGAGCTCAATAAACATGATGATCACATCATCGTCATCATCATCTTCTACAACCTAAAAGTAAACAGATTTTCAGCCAGCTAAAGTGGGCCAAGAGGGGAAGGGGTTCTGATCACCTGTATTTTATGGTTAACTGAGTGTGAATTTGTTTATCTGGCCTGCAACCAAATGTACAGGTTGACCCCTCTACTAGGTATTTTTAAAACTAAAAGATTTATTCATTTCAAGTATTTTACCTAGTAACCAGGTAGGTCTCAGTGCTAAGACATTTTTGTAAGTCTTCAAAACAAATTGTACTTCTGTAAGATCTTGAGAAAACTTTAAGAAATGTTTTCTTTTAAACAGACACATGAAAAGGTACAGGTGGCCAAAAAATAATGGAGTAACCAGAAATAGCATTAGAATGATGAGGTTATACACATTAGAAGTCATCTATACAGCCACATTAGTCGCTGAAATCTAGACTAGAGACCAGATCCTATTTTCCTCAGTGAAAACACTCTTCTTCTGCCCACTGGGATCAGAAAGCAGCTGCGGAAAGTTTCCCATGCCCTCCCCTGCACAGACACACAAAGAACATTTTTGGATATTGTTGTTTCTAACCTAACCTATTAAAAGGACTCATGCCTTAAAGACCCTAGGCAGGAAATAGGTTTCTGTTACATGTTCGTATCTGGCAAGGTAAGACTTTCTTCAGGATTTTTCTTCTGGAAAATCATTTTGGCCCTGCTTTCCTTTTTTTTCTTTTTATTTATGCAGGTGAAATTTAGAATAATTGTTACATCCTTCATCCCCAAAACATAAAAAAACAAAGCTTCTTTTTGAACTCTTTTTGACAGGGACTGCATTGTGCATCTTCCAGACCAAAAACCCAGGACAGGCCTGTCACACACACTGTCTTCTCATCCTGCGGTTTTATGGTTTCTGCACTTAGTTTATTCCCAGGTATCCTTGCATTTGTTGCTTTAATTTTGAATCTCTTTTTTCCATTATGTTTTCTAATAGCTTATTGCTGATGACTGGGCTCCCTTTGAGTGTGTGTGGGGTGGGGGGGCTATTTATTTTCTGTGTTTCTACAATGTCTCCATCTACAGCACCTGACCAGATCTCCCCATCAGCAGGAAGAGGGTCTAGACACTGCTGAGTCTGGATACTGCTACCATCATCACTTCAGACATCAACTTTTCTCATAAATGCCTGCTTTGCGGAGAGGGCTCTGTGCTGGATGGTCCAGCCAGCAGCAAGTGATGAGCCCCACACTTCTCATCCATTCTACCAAGGAACCTCAGGCCCTCAGACCCCTTCCTCCCTCCCCACACCAGTCAGGCTCTGCTGAGGCTGCCACGGCCGCGTCCATCAGGTCCTCATCACCTGGACTCCAGCGACTGAAGGAAACCCCTGAAACCTCCCTGCAGCCATCCACAGACATTCCCTTGACCCCAGCACCCCAGGCCCTCCTGCAATCCTCTGCCCGCAGCTGCCTCCCGATCGTGGCACTGGTCCTGGACTGTCCCCACCTGCCACAGAAAGCCCCACAGCAGCTACCTGGCATTCGGGGCCCTGTAATCTGCCTCCTTCCAGGCCCCTGCTCACTCAATCTGCATTCTCCTCCCTCCACGTGTTTTCTTATCCACACTTGCCCCCTTCCCCTGAGCTTCTTCCGCATTCCCTTCTGCCATTCCAATTCCCCAACTCCCCTGCCACCCAGCAGGCCCAGTTCACACCACATCCTCTGAACACCTCACTACTCAGCCCGGAGTTCTCCAGCCCACCTCTGAGCGACCTTTACCTGACCCTGTTAGGAGACATGAGCCATCTGCAGTATCTCCTCAAAAGACACACTCTGTTATTTTACCATCTTGTTGGCCATGTGACCCAAACACCCCATGTCTCTCCTCCCATGCTGTCCCCTCCCTTCCACCTCCCCCTCTCCCATGAGTCTGCTCAAATATTCTCCTTCTTTCAAGAACCTCCTCAGCCTCACCTCCCTCTTGAAGCCTTCTCTGATTCTCATAACCCCCTTATGGTCCCCAGGAGCCATGTGCTGGAGCATCTTTTGTGACATTTCTTGTTTCCTCCTATGAAGAGGCTCCCTGGGGCCACAGACCTTGTCTATAGCCTGCGTTCCTCACCACATCTTTGCAGTCTCCTGCTTACAATACACTCAAGGCCTCACCAGTGTGGCTCTTGTCCATCCATGATACATGTGGCCCTCCATGGCAGGCCCCCAATACCGAGCTGCCCAGGGACACTCAAATGCTTGGCATTGTCACAAATGCCACACTAGTTCAGTCCTCAGGTCTTCACCCAGGCTGTTCCTTCTGGTCCGTTCCACATGGTCATTTCCTGGTTTCCCTTCCCATGAGAACCAAGCACTGCCCCTTCCAGAAAGCATCCCTGCATCCCTTTTTGGCTTCCCACTCCACCTAGCACTGCATCATCCTATGACTGAGGACAGGGACCGGGTCTTCACCACCTTCTTCCCACAGCATCCCGGAACATCCAGCACTTTCTATATAACTCCACAGTGGTCAGCAGGGCTAGATGGAGGAAAATCCCTGGCTTAAGGCCTGAGCTTAAAAATCTCATGTGCAGACCTCAAGCTCTACTTACTAGCTGTGTGACCTTTTTAGTAACCTCCTTAAACCTGGGTTTCATCACATGAAAATATGCCTCAGAGTTATAAAAACTAAAGATACTGTCTACCAAGCACTTAGCACATGCTAGGTACTAAGCAGAAGACAGCTGTCATAAATTGTTATCCATTATGGTCAGGGGCATAGGCAGCTACTTTGGATTGTATCAAAAATAAGACAGATGATGACATAGTAGTGGACAGGTAGATAGTCATGAGATAAAGCACATTTAGTCAAATGCACACTGGAGAACCTAGATGGTGACACGGGAAGGTTCACGATTCTTTCAGCTTCTCTTATGTTTGAAAATGTTCATAACAGAACCTTGGGAAGAGCTACACAGACTGTTCATTTTGACAGGATTCTGCAAAATAAGATTTAAAAGAATGAGTCATGTTGCTCATCTGGGGCATTCAGAGCATCAAGTTCTGTCCAATCCGAGTCATTACCTTTAAATTCTATCCAATCCAAGTCACCATCTTATTAATCCTGTGACAGCACAGGATTCTGTGACCTCAGGCAGGTCCAGTCTAACCATGGGGGGATGGCCACATGTAACTGCACACAGATGAGACTGACATGTGGGGCTGATGTAAGCCTGTGTAAGGTTCGACTTCTTCCTCTCTCCTGCTGCATCAATTCAGCCTTAGTTCAGTTCTCCAGGCTGCTGTGAGACAGGATTAGCACGTTCAGTGCACCTGGGCCACTCTGCAAACAGTAGTGTGCACATGACTCACCTAAGATCTCACGTCAAAGCCAAGGTTGATCCAGTAGGTCCAGGGTTGGGCCCGAGATTCTGCATTTCCAACGTTTGCAACACTTGGTGGTGTGGACCCTACAGTGTGGGTCACTCTGTGAGCACTGAGGCCCTGGACCATGGTTCTCTACCCTGGCCATACCTGACAATTATCTGGGGAGGTTTAAAAGCAAGTCCCAAAGCACTAATCTAATCAGAATCTCCAGGGCTGGAAGACGAGCAACTCCCTTTAACCCTCTCAGGCAGGTGTAATCAGCTAGCACTCCAGGAGGGACCTTGTGATCACACAGCAAGCTATGAGCATCTCCAGCACCACACAGCTACACTGGGGACAAAAGACTTAAGTGAGTACCACCTGGTGCCACCCTGCAGGCAGGGCACATCTCCTTTCGGTATCCATAGCCCCAAGCCCAGCCCCAAGGCTCACCACCATGTGCAAAGCAGGAGGAAAGGTGGGTACAGTTCTGCCTGTCTTCTGGTGATCCATGGTCTCATTCTCGCCCTCACCTGCTAGGCCAGGTGCCAGCATCCTCCCTGGGCACAAACTGGCTGGCAGTAAGGTCTGTTGCAAACCTCCAGTCTTGGACTCTTTGAGGTTTGCTTTGTTTTAATTTTATTCTCTTATGTTTATTTCCTTAAATAATATATTTATTTATAAATTGCAAGTCTGTATTTGTAAACTATAAATATACAGTTATTTTATGATTACCCTAAGATTTCACCTTCCCTATGAAGGTTAGCAGGAAGGGCCAAATATCTGGGCTGGGAACTGTTCAGGACACTTAAGAGTCAGCCTCAGGGACAGTGGACAAATTCCAGCAAAATGTACTTTAAGCTTTAAAGAGCCATGGTCCCTTCCCTTCCATGTGAGATGTGAAACCCGTGTGAGATGTAAGCAGTCTTGGGGACAATGGCCACCACCAGCAGTTAAGGTTTCTAAAGATCAAATGGGTACTTTAGTGAAAAAATAAGGATCAGAAGAGTCAAAGTGCACTCACATGAATATGGATTTACACACCTGTCCTTGGAATTTGAGCAGCCACACAGACTACTGAAAAAGAGTCACCTCAGGGATGACAGGCGCTTACTTTCAAGACATGCATTGCTGATTAAAAGATGTTATTAGGTTTTTGCCTTACACCAAAAAATGAGTCATATTCCACTGTCTGTATGTCTTGGTTTATGGGCATCTCCCAGACTAGGCCGGAGTGCCGGAAGGTGGGGCATGCGGCAATTGCAACCACCAAGGCCGGCGATCCGCAGCTTCGCAGGGTTGCTTGTGTTCCCCGTCCACACTGGGACAGCAGAAAGAGGCATAGTGAAATCAATCACTTGCTCCCCTACAAGCACTGATGGCTCCTAAGTTCCTAGGAGATAGCCAAGTCAATCCATAATTGGCTTAAGGAAATGCCAGCAACCGACAGAAGCAATAAGCCCTGTCCCTGCTGACAGAGAGACTGCTGACAGGGAGCAAGGATATGCACGATCAATTGCCCTTGGCAGGGCTCAGCAGGTGGGGTGTGAAGACCCTTCCAAAAAGATAGGCCCTGGACACTCACACAAGATGCCACATCTGCACTCTGCCTTTTCAGGATGGAGAACAGGGGCAGGACAAAGCCGGGGGAAAAAAAAGGGTCACAATCCCAGAGAGACAAAGCACACAATAAAAGTCTCTCAATTCCAACTCAGAGAACTATGATAAAAAGGAAACAGAAAACTCCAACTGCCTCTGCAGGGAAAAGACTCATCTGACATCAGGTGTTACCTACCACGGACACAGAAGTCGGTTTTCCAGGCCTGCCTGCATGGGCAATAGAACAGTGCCTGATTTGGGGTGACTCCCACCACCCCAGTCTTGGTCCATGTGACTCGCAAGTGGCTGACCATCCCCCCCCACCACCACTACCCTCCAGCTCTAGAGCATTCCATCCCTTTGGCCAGGGATGGAACTCAGGGACATGGCAATGAGCCAACAGAACCAGAGAGCTGGGCCCAGGACTTTGCTGGAATTGCAGGATGAAGCCCCCTATTCTGACTGAGGGATGAGGCTGAGTGGCACTAACCCTAGAGCTACTCGGGGGACCCATTCAGCCATAGGGTGGGAAGAACCCAGAAGAAAGAGACCAGAGAAGGCAGGGGCAGATTGCTGTCAACCTCATCCAGGTATCCAGGACTTTTTCAGGTATATAAATAATGCTTTTTTTTTTTTAACTTAAGCCAGTCTAGGAAGAACCTGACACTTACAAATGAAAAATCCCGATGAATGCTTTCTTCTCCCAGATGATGACTGTTTCCAAGGTTTCCTTATCAGTGAAGCTTAGATCATCTAACTCAGCATGTGTTTCCATACCTTACCAACTTAGTTTTGCAACTGAGAACCCCATGAGGTTTCCAAGGAGAATGCCAGGAATGGGCCTTGGGAAAGGCAGGCTGGTCAGGTCAGGACCTCCTCTCCCTGAGCCCTGAGTCCTCACCACCAGTACCCCCTGCAGAACTCAGCCACAGCCTGGCTCTCAGACAGGGGATTCAGAAAAGCCCCCACTGGCTTGGCCCCAGGACCATCCTTTGATTCACCTCTCAATTCAGCTATGATGCCTCCAAGAGCTGCCATGCCCCAGGGCAGGCCTCGCCCCTTAGCAGTCTCCCGGGCCCAGGCCAGGTACCTGTGCCCTCTTCCCTGATGGTAACAAGGGCTGTGACAAGTCCTGCTGATGCAAGTCTCCCAGACGATACAGATAGGTCAGTCTGAGGCTGCAATGTGGACTACAAACACACACCAGCCAAAACCCCTGTCTTGCATTGGACATCAAACCAACCTGAGCCACGCTGATATTCTTAGAGCAAAAAATCCTGCTCAGAAGGTGGCAGAGGCAGCCCATGAGGAGCACTGAGCCAGGCCTGGGCTCCATCCCCCTGCCCCTCACTGGGGAGTCGGTCTTCTCCACATCTTCGCCAGGCTGAACCCCCCACTGTTAAGATGATACCACTGGACCATGGCATTGACCACAAGCCCTGCACTTTTGCCAAGGCAGTTTCCCAAGCTCACACATACCCTCCGACAATGTAGGCTCACACCAGGCCTGGGAAGGAAGCAGCACTGTACCCTTTTCACGTGGTTTGAAGGGTAAGGCACAGGTCTGGAGCCAGACCTGGCTGGCTCGGCCTCTCACTAACCCACAACCCTGACTCCAGGCCTCTCTCTCTCACCTGTAAAGGAGTAGTGCCCACCTCAGAGAATGACTGGGAGCAGAGAACAGCTGCAAAGCATGTAGCACCACATCTGGCAGGCAGTAAGAGCTCCATCATGTTGGCTACTGTTATCATTCCTGCAAATGGCCAAACTTCATCTCTAAAGTTCCTTCCATCCTAAGACTCTGAGATCTAGGCCCCACTATGGCATGCGAGCTGCCAGGAATGGGGGCACTAACTCAACCAAAGATCTATTTGCACCTGGGGGAAAGGAGGGGTGATGCCAAGGTGGGGGAACACTGCCTTGCTGGCCTGCAGGCCATGCCCGGGGGGACCAAACTGCACTCCCTGTCCTGCCCAGCATCCAGCCTCTTTGAGGGCTTTGTGACCTTTTCATCTGGGTTGGTTACACTGAATTCAAGTCAACATCATGATAAACAAAGCCAGTTGCCCTGGAGTGCCATGCTAACTTCTTGGCAGAAACATAGTTCTTCAAGGCCAAAGCCATGCAGGGTGGCGTCAAAGCCCCAGGATTTGAAGTAACAGTACAAAGGCAGATAGACTCAAACTTCCCGGGTGCGAATCCTGGCCCTCCACTTTCCAGCTCCGTAACTTCTCTGAGCAAAGCGTGTTCAACTGTAAATGGTTCTAGTTCTTGGAGTCCAATGTGCTGACACATGTAAAGCTCTTAAACGGTGCCTGGACAAATAACAGGGTACAGGGTTTAGCGAGTTCCATCACCGGGGGATACCTGCTCAGTGACTGAAGCGAGCCCCACTCTTCTTCCTCTTTTTGACCCTGGACTCTTTGCCTGGCCATGCTGAGTGCTGCTCTGTGCTCATCACAAAGTCACAGCGACCCCACAGAGGCTACGGCGATGCTCCATTCCTAGCACTGTCCAGGCCCACTCAGCACAGCACCCTTACCGGTAGGTCGCCACTTCCAGGCTGAGGCCGGTCTTTGCCTGCAGGAGCTCCTGATAGTCCCGCAGCCTGTCAGTCATGGCCAAGGTGAGCGTCGCCTTCTCATTCTCCAGGCAGTCAATCACTCTCTAAAGAGAACAGAGGGGCTTTTAGATCAGACTGGGTCAAACTGAAGGTAGCACAATTCAGGGCATAAAAAGGGATGAAAAGCCCCTAGGTTTAATAAACATGCAGTCATTTACAAGGGTGGTCTCAAATACTGATAGGTATCTCTGTTCAGACTCTCTGAAAATAAGCTAAGTCTAGAAATCAGGAGTTTTACAATACTGGGAACAGAAGTCACTCAGATTTAACTAGGCTATCCCCCCAAAATTGTGATTTTCCCAATAATGAGCAGGTCAACTGATACAGAGTTCTTTGTTTCACCTAGAGAAGTTACTTTAAGATCATCTGGGGAGAAATACATTCAGGGCATAAATGACAAAAATTCCAACCCAGACATAATTATTCTTTTTGGACTATATTTGCATAGCATAGCTAATAAGCGCTCCCTGGGCACCTGTCCACAGCACCCTCAGGCCCTTCCATGGCTCCACTCTCCCCTGGGTAGCAACTTCTGGCCTGCCTCTCTTCCCTGGTGGGAGATAGTCCAGCCTTCCACATCCTGGCCCCTGGACCCTACACAGATAACACACCATTGCTGAATTGAATTTAAAATGAAACGATCAAGCTAATATGACCCTCCTTGCCATGGACCATTTTAACAATACCTTTTAATTAATAAACACAAAGGCTTCATCTGTACTATCTTACAATTTTGTGTTTTCTTCCTAGTTGTTAGTTACTCCAGGGAATAATTATCCAAGCAAATATTAAACATTGAAATAAGTCCATATACTTTTAGCTTCTGGTTTGTAATTGGAAGTAGTATTATTTCCGAACATAATTAACTAAGCTACACCTATAAACATTTATCTTTGTAGAACTCAAAGACTAAGACTTTTGGGAGAAGGAATATATTTTCAGCTGCAGAATCCTTCACCAAAGGCACCTAGCAAGATGTTGTCAATAAATATGTGATGTCTGTGAAGCCAAGGAACAAACTTAACTAAGATCTCACCCTGAATTTGTCATTTTTAGAAATACATGTTCAGCACGTAGTCCTGCTTCCCAAAGCAGTTGTATTTCTATGCCAGTGATTGTTGCTATGCTCTTTTTGTATATAAAGGGCTACAAAAACAAAAGTCACTCAGCTTTTAATGCAAAGAAGTAAATTTAAAAATCACTGGCTAATGTCCTAGGGTGAATATATGTGAACATGCCCCAGAGCTGGCATTATCAACAGATAAAGAGACCAAAGCAGAGCATTTGCTGGTCTTAAGTGACAGAGTTGTCAGAATTTAGCCACGACAGTCACACATCTATAGTTAAGTCTTAGTGTTGAAATCTTATGTTCCCTTTTTTAGAGGGAATATAAATTCAGGTACAAGGTTATAATATAAAATGGGTGTGTGTGTGTGTGTGTGTGTGTGTGTGTGTGTGTGTGTGTGTGTGTGTGTGTGTCTTTCTACTGAGATTTGACATAAATACGAAAAATTGAGAATTGAAGATAATTTATCTTTTTTTTTTTTTTTTTTGAGTTGCAGTCTCACTCCATTGCCCAGGCTGGAATGCAGTGGCACGCTCATGGTCCACCCCAGCGTCGACCTGCTGGGCTCTGGGGATCCTTCCGCCTCACTCTTCCAAGTAGCTGAAACTACATGCACACACTACCATGTCCGGCAAATTTTTGATTGATTGTAGAGACAAGGTCTTGCCAAGTTGCCCGAGCTGGTCTTAAACCCACAGGCTCAGCAATTCACTCATCTCAGTCTCCCAAAGTACTGGGATTACAGGCTGAGCCACCAAGCCCAGCCCAATAATTTATCCTTAAAAAAAAAAAAAGTTCAAGTGTCATTTAAACTGCTTAGAAAAAAATATCAGATGAGTTCAATTCTCCAACCAAAAACTTCCTGGGCAGGTCAAGATTGCCAGTCATGTCAAGGGATATGCAAGAAGAGCCTCCCTCCTCCCAGAGGACACAGAATCGTGCTGCACCCCAAAAATATAAAGAGGAAAACCAAACTGTGTTTAAGTTGGAATAAGCATAGTTCCAACCACATTTCTATGTGAGTCACCTCCTCCTAAACTGTCAAAGGAAAATAAGTTGACTTTTGGAAGCAGGAACATAAGACTTATTGGTTCCCACCAGTTTCTGCAGAAATCATAACCAATCCTATTGTTGAATAAAGTATCAGACTTGGGCTGTACCTTGCCAGAAGCTCTCAAGCTATGGGCCGGGACAGAGGCACTGGCGCACCAGACACAGGATGCTAATTCTAACCCAAGAAGAGCAGCTTCACTTGATGCTGCAAATGCGTGGTAAAGAGGTCACCTTTTTGCTGCTATTTAAAGAGCTTTCGGATGGCATCACAACTAATGATGAAATCGAGCTCTACACCAGGGAAAGCATGCTGCTCTTAGTGTCAAAACAATTCACTTTCTCTTAGCCAAACTTGACCTACCCCGTGTGGAGCGAGTCACACAGTCAGTACAGGACAAGCTCGCCAACACCTCAGTCTCTTAGAATCTAGGTAGCAATTGAGGGGAATTAAATATTGCGATAACTTCACTTAGATTGAAAAATGAAATGTGTTAGTAGTGGTAAGCATGGACTGGATGCTAATCAATAATTTATAGCTCAAACCCACCCAGCACCCCGAACTTGAGTCATATTTTACAATCCCTGGAGGGTATCTAAGCAACATCTCACACTGAACACGTGTGAACTGAATCTGTGTCTCCCAACCAGTCCTGCCCTCCTGTCCCAACCCCCTACAGCAAAGAGCACCCTCTCCTTCCAGTTGCTTGGGTCATGAGCCCTGGGGTCACCTTTGATTTCTCTCCCCCTCTCTCTCCCATCACATCCAAACCCACCATGTCAAACCCTACTGGCTTCAACTTGAAAGCGGATCCCCTGCTCAGACTCCTGGTCCTAGCCTCCAGCACTTCCCATCTGGATTACTGCAATAATCCCTTGACAAGGTCTTCCTGCTCCCATTCTGACTCAGTCTATTTCCAGCACAGCAGCAAGACACAGTCCACTAAGACACAGCCAGGTCCCAACTCCCTTCTGCCCAGAACCCTCCCGTGGCTTCCCAAGGTGCTCCAAGTAAAAGCCCAAGTCCTATAGCGGCCACTCTCCCCTCGCTCACTGTGTCACAGACACACTGGCAGCCTGGCTGGGACATCCTCTGCACACTGTGCACTGTTTCCACCTCAGGTCCTATGAGGTCAAGGAACTTTGCTTTGTCTGACATATTTCACCACTGTATCCCTAGCTGTGAAGAACCAAGCTTGGCACGTTAAGCACTCAGTAGTTGTTAGTTGAACGAATGAGCCGAGTGAATGCACACTGTGAGCTACTTTCAGTATCCCTGTATCTCAAGTGGGGAAACTGAGTTGCAGAAGGGTTAAGGAACTTAGTTTGTCCAAAGAGTGGGAGAGTCAGAAGTCAGACCCAGGCAGGACAGCTGCAGAGCACTGATCCTTAGCTAATCCCATCCCCCTTTCAAGCTAAAGCAAGTCTCCATTCAATCATGTTTGGGGGGTTTGGAAGCCTTTCCCAGTTGGCCCCAACATCTCAGTGTTCACAGGGTAAAGGTGGAATAAATCACAAGTGTCTTTAAGTTTCTTCCGAAGCCGCTTTCTGCAGAATGAAAGTGTTGCTCAGGCTGCAAGTGTTCTGTATCACACATAAAATGCTGGGAACTCTGATGCCAGTTCAGCAAACTTTTCTCAGACAAATCTGAGGCATGCGCCAGGCCAATGAACATCATCTCACATAGAGAGGGCATGTAGGCCACATGGGAAAGACTAGTTTTCCCAGAAATAGAGTCCTAGCAAGCATCTTCCTCTTGAGCTACATAAGGGGGCTGGAGGCAGGGAGAGGCTGGGCACAATGTGGGGATCACCTTCCACTGCATGCAGCTCCTGCTTCTAGGTGAAAAGGGGCATTAAACCACATGGAACACAAATAAGGAAAGAGACTTGATACTTAAGGTATTCTGACAACAGCCAGCTGAAAGAGTCTAAAAGCATTTCATGATTTTAAGTTAATAGGGCACCTCTGGGCTAGCCCTTAGGAACAATAATTGTCGTTATTCTACAAATGGAAAGAGAATACTAATTAGAGGTTTCTCTTTGATGGATAAAGAAGAGACCCAGTGGCTAGCTGCTCAGGCACTGGAGCCTGAGTTGGACCCTGGCTTAAACCAGATGACATCAATTTCATCATCTGTAAAATGCGGCTAATAATAGTACCCAAATCCTAAGATTGGTGTGAGGACTGAGAGTAAACGATTGTGAAGGGCTCAGTATCTGTGGTGCATGGCACATAAGAAGCAATTGTGTGCTGAAGGCTAATTCTTAGTAATGTAACATTTATTACACTATTAGTTAAACCAGCTTTTAGGATTTTTTTTTTTTTTTTTTTTTTGCATCCCCCACACCCCAGTGTGCTTCTATAGAACTTGAAAAAATTAGACTTTGGGTTAAATCATCAATACCTACTTTTAAACATAATTCCTAGCATTTTTATTGTTGGTATTGAATGTTTTGGAAAGCAGTTTGAAATACGGTTGGTTTAAGCTAGCTGGAAAAGATTAAGGATAGGGACAAGGTAGTAACTGGCAACGTTCAATATAATGAAACCTCCACAAATTGGAACTGAAAACACTCAGGTCCTCATCAACATACTCCTTGTTCTTTACTGTTAGGAGAAAAAAGCAAATGCCAACAAGAGGGAGGTATCACTGCACAGGAAGTTGAGAGCGGGGTCCTAGTTCTGGGGCACGTATGACCTCAGGAAAGGCGCTTCTGGGTGGGCCCTGAGGTCCCTGTGTCAGAGAAGGGCTGGGCGTTGACTCTAACTGCATTTCTAAGGCCTCACCTCTCCTCCAGTCACAGGAACTCTGCTTGCACCTGTCTCAAACTTGGGGTTCCATTGAGGATTTCATTAGGGAGCAAGGGTTTTGCTGCTGAAAAAGAACACAGAGCCAGAGCTTCCACGTCTGAAATGAGCCGAGCAAGCTGGGACTGTGAACAAATGGTGAGGATTTAGTTCACACAGCACGCCTCAAAGTAGCATCTTCCAAACCCATTTGCACAATGCAGGCTCTTGAAGTGGGAGTGAGGGTTCCCTACAAGGGGTTCCTGGGTAATGAGTTTGGCAAACACTCCTTTTTGGAGAGTCTTATGGGTTAAAAGCCTACATCAAGCCACTTTTTAACTTTCACTGAGCAAGGGTGAGGGGGAACTTTAACCCCTGGCCACTGTCACTGGGAAGGGACACAAGCCCCTGGCCACTGTCACTGGGAAAGGACACAAGCACTCTCCAGTCTCTGGAAATCAGCATACACTGGGCTAGTCCTTATCTTGCTCCACCTACAGCAAAGCCCTGGGGGGAAGAATGCTTTCAAAATTATGAGGAGGGGACTGAATAAAACCCACAACTCAAAAGATTAAATTCCAAACCATTCAGTATCATGTTGCTTCCTATGACTTCCCATCTAGTCTGCAGCCGGAGACCCAGAGATAATCAATAGGTATTTGCCAATTATTTATGAATACCTGTTTCATCACCCCAGTCACTTCATACCACAACGGCCATGTTCCTTTCACTTCTCATTTTTAAAAAAAGCACAAGATCAGGTATCTGGTCCTAAACCAGGGGAAGTAAGGATCAGTTGGAGGCCTAAACTTCACCTGCACATAGACTACTTACGTACCGAATCCTGACTTGTACCCCGCACCTCTATGATAAAATTAAGTTAAAAAATAAAAGCACAAAATCACTCTCAAATCTTCAACTCACAGGTGTAAACTGTTCTCTTATTTCTAGACCAGGGGCGGTGGCTCACTCCTGTAATCCCAGAGTTTTAGGAGGCCAAGGCAGTAGGATCACTTGAGCTCAGGAGCTCGAGACCAGCCTGGGCCACATAGTGAGACCGTATCTCTACAAAAAATTAAAAAATAAGCGAAGCAAGGTGACTTGCACCTGTTGTCCCAGCTTCTTGGGAGGCTGAAGCAGGAGAACTGCTTGAGCCCAGGGGTTTGAGGTTACAGTGAGCTGTGATTGCACCACTGCACTCCAGCCTGGGCAACAGAATGGGACTCTGTTTCTAAAGTAAAAATAAAAATACATTTAAAAAATTCTGACATTGCTCAGATGTTATTTCCAACTGTCCTCCTGAGAAGTACTGATGGCATGATTTGGGAATATTTCCAATTCTGGCTGAGGCTGGGCAGGGGCCAAACGCTAGGCCCGGACTGGAGGTACAATAAATCAGCCGCAGGTGTCACTCTGTCCGAGTCAGAAGGCTTGCTTCTCCAAAATAGTAACTGTTTGTGTGACTCTGCACTTGTAATAACGTCCTGCCACAGGGCCCCGCTCGCCCACACTCCTGCATTACCCAGAGACCCGCTGTCCCCTTGCAAGGTGAGCACACCGTCTCTGATCAAGTTCCTTTCCGCATAGTGTTGCTGCCCCACCCAAGAACTAACGAGGCAACCACCCAGGGAGCCACAGCGAGCGGCTTCCAACTTGGAAAATCATTCTGGCAAAATATAAACCGTTTTGGAAACCAACGAGTTCCCCTATGGCCAACAGGGTTGCCGTGAGCTGTCACTTCTGGGAGTCAGAGAGGTTTCTTGGTTGACTTTTGGATTTCGGTCTCCTAGCCTATGAAGCACAGGAAATTGGAAGAAACTCGAGTGCGAACAGGGTCGTCTGACAGGATGCGCTCAGTCGCATCAAGTTCTAAAGAAGCTGACAACCTAACAAACGATAGGGTCGGGACTATCCACGGGGACCCGCCTCACGGCGATCCCCCGCAAAGCCGATGGACCAAGGGACCGCGCTCGTCTTTCCAGGGCTGGCGAGATGCCGGGTCCCCAGGCCCCTGGGACACCCCTGGGCGGGCCCTGCCCGTCTCCGACGCTGCGCCCCGGGAGCCCCGCCGCTGGCCCGCCCCTCACGCGTAGGAGGCCCGGGCGGAGGTGGGGCGGCACCGTCCTGGCACC
>NW_007246683.1:169168-176770 GCF_000164805.1 Carlito syrichta | reverse complement strand
GGGCAGCGCCCCCTGCCGGACGCTGTGAGGATGCCCAGCCCCGGACTCGGGCGCCCGCGGGTGGTCGTCGCTGGCCGTGGGGTCGCAGCGAGCCGGCGGCTCGCTCGCCCGGCGGTGCTCGCGAAGAGAGGCCGGAGAGTACTCCCTAACGCTGCGCCAAGTGTCCTGGCGTCCAGGCGTGGCAATAGAAGCCGCCGCTGAGGCTTGCCGAGTTGCTGTGATGCCGGTCATTTATGGGAGCGACTTCTCATCCGGAGCCCTGGAGATCGCGAGGTTTTCCACTTTTAGAAAAGTATATACATATATTTACAATATGTAATATATCGTATACACATATGCATGCATTAAGCAATCCTTATAAGTTAAATCATAAATACATATCCATTTGCCAATATTTCAATGTGCAGGCAAGACTCAGGGACATTACACTTTGCAATATCAATTTATTTCTTTAGGTGTGAGAATTTAACCAGCCTGGGAAGTGCTCTGAGTGCAGAAATTTCTAACACCTAACGTCTCCCCAAACTTTTACAATTGTCCCCCCCCCACACACACACACACAAACCCTTAATGTGACAGCTGGGTTTTTTTTCCCCCAACAATGTAGGCCTTAAGAAAAAAACTTAATTTAATTACCATAACAATCACAGGGGTTCTTTTTGCATTTCACTTGCATTTCATTAGTTTTCATAACAGTTATTCAAGTTATAGATGACTAACCCCGGTATAAGTAGCACTAGGGGGCACAGGAATATGCCAGGTGGCCCTTGGTTGGGGTACCACTGCCTGTACCCCAGGGGAGTACAGTGCCCAGAGGAGCCTGGAGAGTCATCCTCTGACCTGAGAGATCCTCATGGCAGGGCCAGAAGTCCGTGTGTTTCACAGCCAGCATGGAAAGGTGGGCTGGTCAGCAAGTTGGCCCAGGGAAGGGCCCCTAAAGAAGCAGCTAGTGCTCCCCTTGTGACAGGCTTGAGTCTCCAATCACAAACGAAGCAAAAAGGTGGGCCTTTCTTTTTCTAGAGACCCTATATCAGAGATCTCATTCTGTGGAAAGTAGAAACTAATGTTTCGAGTAAAAATTTCCTCTCCAGGTTGGGCTCGGTGGCTCAGCCTGTAATCCCGCGCCTTTGGGAGGCTGAGGTGAGTGGATTGCCTGAGCCCGCGGGTTCGAGACCCGCCTGGGCAACTTGGTGAGCCCTCATCTCTACAATAAATCAAAAATTAGCCAGGCGTGGTAGCGCGCGCCTGTAGTTCCAGCTACTTGGAAGGCTGAGGTGGAAGGATCGCCGGAGCCCAGCAGGTCGAGGCTGTGGTGACCGGGAGCAGCCACTGCACTCCAGTCTGGGTGACTGAGTGAGACTCCAACTCAAAAAAAAAAAAATTTCCTCTCCTTTTCTGCTAAGGCTAAGTGGGGGTGGAGCATGGGTTTAATCAGTGCCAAAGCATGGGTTGGGGGCTCTGGACCTCCGTCATTGCCCATCCTCCCATTCACTCAGGTACACTCTGGCACTCAGCCCTTGCTTGTCAACATCGCCACTGTGGTGTCATCACCCAACCTGCCTGGAAGCCCTACGAGTCTCCTGGACCACCCTAGCACATGCCAGCGCTGCGGGGCAGCTCCCAACATTGCCTGGACTCAACCACAGCCGTTCCTTCCCTCTCTGACTCTCCATGTTTCCAGAAGTTCTGCTCTTCCACCTCCCCTGGCTGGCAGGGGATAGCTCTACAGGCTGGAGAGTCTTTCGGGGACCCATGGGTCTCCAAGCAGGATACTTTGTTCTGATTCATTAGGTTTTCTTTGCCCTGTGCCATTCAAGGTCTTAGATTTTGAAACTCAAAACCTTTCCCCCACTTCTGCTCTAAATCCTGTCCCTGAGGAAATGACTGCTGCAGGGTACAGCTGTCCAGTTCGGAAAAGAGTTACGGGGCACCAGGAAATTGCAGGAGAAAAAGCACCATTGGTGAGTCTGTCAAAATAATATCCCGCTGCTTCATCCTTAGTCCTAACTGAGGCTCAGAAAAGTTGAGTGACTGGCCTTAGGACACATGGTTCCTAAATTTGGGAATAGAAGTATTAGAAGTTGTGATCACAGGGGGCACAGCTTCACTTGAGCAGGCAGGGTCTAGCTGAGAAACAGAGGCACACTCAAGGGAAAGGAATGATTGATGGGATAGGGTGGATGGAGTGAGGAAGCACCAGGGCCTGGTAGGAATGAGACACCAAGAAGCTGTTAGCACCCTAGAGTGTTGGGTGAGCCTGCAGAAGCCTAGAGCTCTGGAAGAGGGCCCCTGGAGGAGCAGGAGCTGCACGATGCATCCTGGGAGGGAGCGGAAGGAAGAAAACCCAACTCTTCTCCCCTGCCCTCCCTTCTCTTGCCAGGGCCACCCACCGTGGAAGTCAGAAGTCACTGGAGCCTCTGGAATCGCCGGGACCAACTCCCACGGGCTTGTGAGTGCTTGCTGTTGAACTTCAGAAATTTTGTGGACCACTTGCTAAACAAAGCCATTATTAAAAGTTAGCTATTGAAATTAGAAATTATAATTAATTATACAAAAGAGGAAATAAATACTAAAAACTGGTCATTTCCTAATTATTTTCCTAGAACCTGTTCTTGAAATTATGAATACCATGGAAAGGCTATGTGATACGTGCCACGCAGCTTGGTATTCATGACGTCACATTGGCAGCTTGACTATTGGTTGCCTTACACCACAGAAATCAGTAAATGATCTGTTCTTGTTGATTTATTGTTGTGTTGATAGTCTAGCCTTTAAAAAGTGGTAGAGAACATGTTAATGCTGATTAAACTTAGTGATGTGTTGTGTCTGTAGCTACTGAATTTTGAATAGGCCCCAAACATGAGAAATTGTCTTTCCAGTGTTTCAAAACTATTATCCAGGTCAGAAAAGAAGTTGCTTCAAGATGAAGAATGAGCCAGGCTCGGTGGCTTAGCCTGTAATCCCGCGCCTTTGGGAGGCTGAGGTGAGTGGATTGCCTGAGCCCACGAGTTCGAGACCCGCCTGGGCAGCGAGACCTCATCTCTACAATAAATCAAAAAATCAGCCGGGCGTGGTAGCGCATGCCTGTAATTCCGGCTACTCGGAAGGCTGAGGTGGAAGGATTGCCAGAGCCCAGCAGGTGAGGCTGCGGTGGCTGGGAGCAGCCACTGCACTCCAGTCTGAGCGACAGAGTGAGACTCCAGCTCAAAAAAAAAAAAGATGAAGAATGGATGATGTTTTTAGTTATTTTATCTTTGTCTTTCTTGTTAAGGTAAACAAAAGTATCAACCAGCCTTCATGGTGCCACACCCGTTTGTCCACTGCAGCCATAAATGGACTAGGAACACCAGAGTTCTGCAAAAAAATCAATAAAAACATTCTCCCTGAATCAATTTGCTATGCAGAATTTATGGCAAAGAGTATTGCACAGTTTATTGTTGTTTGTAATACAAATTTGAAGCTGCCTTGACGTTGCTACCATGTTAACAAATACACATTTCTATTCATAGCTTAATGACCGAAAAAGAATACAGAAAGTCCTGCGGTCTTCTAAGCTGTAAGTGTACACACACATATTAGGACATATATACATGTATGTATATTCTCCCGTGGGATTCAGTGAAATAATTTTTGCTTTCCATTTTAAGAATGACCTGTCATCTCCTTTCCAGAATTGGCCTAGCAGAAAAGAAATTGCCCACCACGTGGAAAGACAATGGTTTAAAAGTTGCTTGCAGCTGTTTTAACCACAGCCCCCTTTGACAGGCTAGACACCTCGGGGACCATGTTTCCCGCGTGTTACCATTCCCAGTGAAAACCAGAACCTCAGGGACAGAGCGGAGCCGGAGCGAAGAGAGTCAGTCGCCTTTGAGGCCGCCTTCGGCCGCCGTGGATGAAGGTAGGAGGCTCGTGGCCGCACCTGAAAACGACCGGCTGCGGAGGGCGCCCGGCCGCCGGCAGGGGGCGCCGTGGGACGGAGACCAGAAGGAGCCCGGGGCCGCCTCGGGCTGGGTCTGGGGACCGCAGGGTCGTCGCGTTCGAGGCGCCGTGGGTGGGCCGCGGCGCGGGCCCGGACGCGGGGGGACGTGGCGCGGGGGGCCTTCTGCAACAGCCCCTGCAGTTGTGGGCTGCGCTTCTTGGGGCTCCCAGGCAGGTGGAATAAGGCATTGATGGAGCGTCTCCTCCCTTCCCCCACTCGCCGCCTTTTGGCTTTTTTTTTTGAGTCGGGGTCTCACTCCGTCGCCCGGGCTGGAGGGCAGTGGCACGCTCCCGGCCACCGCAGCCTCGACCTGCTGGGCTCCGGCGATCCTTCCGCCTCAGCCTTCCAAGCAGCCCGAGCTGCAGTCGCGCGCTACCGCGCCCCGCTGGCTTTTGATTCATCGTGGAGACGAGGTCTCGCCAAGTTGCTCGGGCGGCTCTTGAACCCGCGGTCTCAGACAATCCACGCGCCGCGGCCTTTCGAAGTGCTGGGATGACAGACTGAGCCACCGAGCTCGGCCTCAGTTCCTCTCTTCTGCTCACTGCCTGGGGGAGGCAGAGCTGTGCAAAAAGCGAGAAGGAGAAGGTCTACCTGGCTTTGGTCTCCAAAGACCAGGATTTTAAGCAATTTGAGGAGGATTTCCAGCTGGGCCAAATTGGGGGGAGAATCCCGAGAGAAGATAGAGCAGGGGACTGAGGAGAGTTGGATGTTCCGGGAGCCAAGAAAATATTGGGAGCGGGGTGGTGAAGAGGAATGAAAGGACGGTCGTTGCTGGGTCCTGGCGAGGGTGCACGCCTTTTCTCTGCAGATGTGGCAGAGGACGGCAGACCAGAAGGATCCATTCCACCTGGAATGGGGCCACCCTGGCAGGCACACCAGCTCTAAGGTGCATTTGTGCAAATTAGAAAATGGCACCCAGTGTAGGCAGACAGATGAGCCCACAGGTGCATGACCGGGTCAGTGGATGGTTCCTTAGCTAGGGAAGAGATGTCCCTTCCTCAGAAGAGACCGCCCTGCACCCACACCCATGGCTCAGCCCGCACAGCACAGGCTGGGTTTCAGTCCCGCTCATTCCCTCATCTGGGCACATTTGTGCAGTGGACAAGCTGCTTGGCTGTTTGTGGTGGCCCACTGTCCCAGCCTCTGCCTGGTGAGATGAAGACCAAGGGCTCTCTGGGAAGATTAGTGGATGCCGGCACAGACAGCTGATGTGAGGGCTGGGTAGGCCCCCAACTCTGGTGCATTGGCACTGTGTGGGTCCTCAACAATTCTGGTGTGATCCAGGGAAGAACCTTGACTGGTAGAGATTGGGTTGTCATCGCCCCATTGTTACTTTCTGCCTACTGGTGTTTGCTGGTGGGGAGGGCTGGGCACAGTGGTAATAGTGTGGACTGACTGCCTTCCTGTCCTGGCACTCAGTACCAGCATGACCTTGAGCACGACAACGTCTCTCACCATTTCCTTATCCATATAAGAAAGAGAACAAAATAACATGTTCTTGGGAAGCATTAGAAGGATTAGACTTTTGAGGGCACCAGCATCCCTGGAGACCTTGTTAAAACACAGATTGCTGGGCTCATGTGCAGTTTCTGGTCTGCAGCCAAGGGAGGGGGCCAAGCATTAGGACACCCCAGGAGAGCCTGATGTTCCTGCTTGCCATAAGGAAAACTGACTTACACCATCAGAGTTAGTCCTTGCATAGTCCTTGCCATGGGTCAGGCACTGTCTGAGCTCTTTCTGTGGATTAACTCGTGCAGTCAGCACAGCAACCCCTGGAAAGTAGATACCATTGGTTGATAGCACCTGGTGAGGAAACGGAGTCACAGAGTAGTCAACTTGCTCAAGGAGTCTGTCTCAGCAAGGCCAGGAAGAGCCACTCCAGAATCAGGGCACCCATGCAGATATGGGGCAGCTAGGCAGCGTCCACAACCAGCTGGGTCTAAGGAGCGGGAGAGCAGGTACAGACGAGGTCTCGAACCTCCCAGACTCAGTTTCTTCATCTGTAAGATGAGGAGAACGCTTTCCTCATAGGCTCGCTACAAGGACTAAGATAGGACTATCAACACCCCAGGACACGGTGTCTTTAGCCCTCCTTCATTTCTTGCTCAGAGCCCAGATTGGTCCCACATGTCACAGCACCTCTGGCTATTTCGGGTGGGCAGATCATTTGTTTATTACTGTTTCACAGGCACACAGCAGGTGTTTATTGGGGTATAGGCTGCCTTTTCAAAAGATGCAAAAATAGCATTTGTCATCTGAAAAAATGTGCGGTAACTTAAGCTGCATAACTTTCCTTTCTTAATTTGGAAAACCATGTCATATACATTACAAATGAACTTGGGAAGAGCCCCAGGTGGCAAAGAAACATCCCCTGGTTAATCTTCCCATCAGGAACAAGATTCTCACTTCCACCAAAGAACTTTAAAAAAAGAATAATTTGCCTTCAAAGAAGAACAGCATGCTTGCCCTTTCTGCCCTTAAAAAACACATTTTCCATGGAGTTTACTGATGGCGCTTGTGGTGGGAAAATTCAAACCCTAGTTTTTGAGACCCTACTATTTGGCTGGTTCTGGGCTGGGCCCTGGGAACACAGAGAGGGGAAGACACAACCACTTTACTCATGGACCCAGGGTGGCAGAGGCCAGGAACCTTCGGGAAGGATGCTCTCTTTCCCTGACACTGTTGTGAGCGCGTGCTCCTTCCTAATTGCCACCACCAGTCATTGAGTTACCGACTCCTTCTCTGTGTACCCCTTGCTTCTCCCATCCAATCTTGCAGCTTTGAATACCAGCAACATGCCCATGACCCTCAGACCTGTAGCTCCAGCCCAGACTGCACTTCTGAACCCACTGTGTCTTGGGCCAGTGCTGTTTAGGATAGGACCCTCATATGTCCCTATCTAACAAGGGGGCCATGATGGTTCTTCGAGTATCTGGGTATCAGCATCAATTTGGACCCAGCAATAGGTACCCACCGCTCTGGAAAGAAATGGGAGTTCCAGGGTCCCCAGCGTGAATGGCTGTAGTCCCTTTGGGGAAGGACCAAGGATTACAACTCTATTCACTTACCTTGGAGGTTACTGGCTCCTTCTTTTATTTCAGTCAGTGGGTTCTGGTGACTCAGACCTAGAAAGTGGGCAATGACATTCCATAGGGAAAATGGGATCCTGACATCGCGTGAGATGGTTTTTGATTATATATATTTTGCAGTGTTTTTGCCAGCAGCCCATTTATCCTTCCCCAAGGAACACCACATTCTGTGAGTCACCTCTGTAGATCCCTTAGGTCACCCACTCCCACCCTGCCTCCGTGGCCATTCCAACCTCTTGTATCATTATAGTAATTATATGCCTTGTTTCTGATACTTACGGGCCCCCATTTGCCTTCTGCTGGGCCTGTAGCCAGTGGTTCTCAAAGTCTACTCCCCAGACAAGCAACAGCAGCATCACCTGAGCACTTTCTAGAAATTTATATTCTCCAGCCCCAACCCATGTTTACCAAATGGAAACCCTCGCGTTTTGACAAGTTCTGCAGCTGATTTGCATGCACGCTGGTTTGAGAACCATCGCTGCCGTCTTCTTCCTGCCAGAGAGGCAGCCCCCCCCCCCCTTTTTTTTTTTTTTT
>NW_007246683.1:156830-168983 GCF_000164805.1 Carlito syrichta | reverse complement strand
ATCCACTCACCTCAGCCTCCCAAAGGCGCGGGATTACAGACTGAGCCACCGAGCCCAGCGAGGCAGCCCTTTAACAGCCCCTCCTCCATCACCCTTCCTCCTCCTGCAGAGGACTGCCAGCCCTCCACTTCTCAGTGAAGTGGGGCCACACACCTGCTCATTTCTTATCACTCGGAGAGATAGAGTGTCCTCCAGGCCTCCCAAGGAGCAGAGCCTGGGTGGGTTTTCTCGTCTTCTGTCCACTTCTCGGATCTTTGTTCTGTCCCTCTCCAGTTTTCCACGCATTTCTATTTCTCTACGGCATGTATTTAATGTGGGCCATCCTTTGTTCGGGTTTCCAGGGCTACGCTAGCAATGCACCAGTTCAGTCATCCAAGGCCCTTGCCAGAGAGTGAATCTTTGTCTGTGTAAGGAGAGTGCCCCCACCCCAACAACTCTCCTTACACAGCCACATAGCCCTGACCCACAAGCCAACCTTGACCCAGCATCCTGCAGACCACCTTTCCCCCATTCTCAGACTTTCTGCTCCAGTTCTTGCTGGTATGCATACACCAGATCTTGTAGCACCTCGGGTGTATATATTTCCCTTCCTTTCCAAGCAGGCCCAGTGCTTCTTGACTGGGCTTGCTGAGGTTTGACCTTAGATATAGATGTCTGGCCAGGGGGAGGTGGTGGTTGACCCCAAGGGGCAAGCATTGTCTAGTAAGGCACCAGCCTGCCTCATCGGTGGCCTGTGGAGTCTTCTAGCAGGAGGCAGGAGAGGGACTCTATGTCCCAGCAATGGGGAGTTGGTCACCTCTATAGGGGAATCTCAGGTCCCAGCTTCTTACCTGTAGTCCCCATATATTCCCATCCAAAGTTGCCCAGTCCCACTTTCTTTTCATCCGAGCCCTGACTTTGACACTAGGAGGCTTGTCCAGAATGAGAACTCAGCCTCTCCTGCAATTAGAAGCTGTGTCTGGTCTTCTGGTCTCTCTGCCTTCCGCTTGCAGGAGGTGAGGGTCTTTTTAAAGGCAGGCAAGTAGATCCTGTGTCTCACACTTTGCTTTAAATTGCGGAGCGATAGTCAAGGTCTCACTCTGTCACCTAGACTGAAGTGCAGTGGCACAATCATGGCTCACCAAGACCTTGACCCCCTGGGCTCAGGCGCTCCTTCTGCCTCGGCATCCCGAATAGCTGGGACTACAGGCACATGCCACTATGCCCTACTAATTTAATCTCTTTTAAACGCTGTATTAGACCCACAAATCTAATATCAACCCCCAAATACAAATAGTCACTTTCTCCCTTAATAAACCAGCAGCACTTAGCAAAAGTCCCTTGCTTCCACAGTCCTCCTAGTTACTACTTCCTGCAAACCTCTCAAAAGTCCGTGAGATTTCACCTCTCCCCCTCCCTGTCCCTTTACACTGTATCATGTTCAAATTCGTTAGGGATGAAAGACCTAGCAATCACTCTTCAACAGCCTGCCAAGGATAATCAAAACCTCAGCCACCCATTAGCAGTAAGTAATCCAAAACTGAAGTTTGCAATGGCATCAAAAAGAAAAAGCCTTAGGAATAAATTTAACAAAAGAGGTACAAGACTTGCACACTGGAAATTACAAAATACTATTGAAATAAATTTTTTTAAAGACCCAAATTGGTAGGACTCAGTTGCTCACACCTGTAATCCCAGCACTTTGAGAGACGGAGGCAGGAGTATTGCTTGAGCCCAGGAGTTTGAGACCAGACTGGGCAACATAGCAGGACCTTGTCTGTATGAAAAATTAGTCAGGCATGGTGGCACGTGCTTGTAATCCCAGCTACTACTCAGGATGCTGAGGTAGAAGGATCACCTGAGCCCAAGAGGTTGAGGTTGCAGTGAACCATGATCATGCCACTGCACTCCAGCCTAGATGACAGAGTGAGACTCCAAATTAAAAAAAAAAAAGACCTAAATCCATGGAAAGGCATCCTATGTTCATGGATTGGAAGGCAATATTGTTAAGATGGCAACACACACACACACACATACACACACACACTCTGTGTACATGCATAGCTATATTTATTTAGCTAGCTAGCTGTCCACACATGAGTGCACACTGACACCTCCACCCCCCATTCATAGGGGTCAGTCTAGCCTTCCTTCCTCCATTGCTCATTTGTAACTTCTTTCTCTGACAGTGAGAAACCTGCCTGTTGTTACCTCCAGTGTATTTACTTATTCAGTGCTTGTATGCAGTTAAGTAGTTTCTCCAGAGTCTTCAAAATCTAAGTCAGGTAACTTTCCTGCTCAAGAACTTTCCATACCTCCCCATTTTTCTTACAGTAAAACCCAAAGTCCTTACCTTCCTCTGATGGTATATGAGATGGATCCCAATACATATTGATGGACTTATTCTCCCTTGTGCTTCTGCCCTAAGTCCTTGGTCTTCTTGTACCCCAGAGACGGTTGATGAGAGGGGATGCCTGAGAGGGGATGCCTGAGAAGGAGAATAAGGGAACTTCCTAGTATAATAGGACCATTTCTCATCTTGACTTTGGTGGTGGTAACGGGATGGTATACATCTGTCAAAGTTCCCTAAACTGTACACTTAACAGTGATGAATTTTATTATTTGTAATGTATACCATAATAATTTTTTTTTCCAATTCAGGTCTTTATTGAACGTGGCAGGGGCCTCTCAATGTTCTATGAAAACTAACACCTTAACCTCAGAATATTTAAGTAAACAAGTTCGATTTTCTTAAAAAATAAAACATTCTGAATGACACAAGTACTTATGAGCAGACACAGTACCTGATCCAACACCACAAGGCAAATCTACAGCCATCATAGGCCTGGAGGACAGAGGCTAGGTGGGGGAGGACAAGCTAGGCTGCTCCTCTGGGGCTGCCCTGTCACCCGCCCTGGCCTTGTCGGGCAAGAAGAGAGAGCTACCCTGACAGTTGCTCTGCTCCCTGGTCTGGGCAGCCACAGGGCCTTGTGAGTCCACAGAAGGGCCAGGCCTAACTCCTGGGGGACACTTGAGAAACAGGACCATGCCAGCTGCCGAGTGGCTGCAGGGCCATCCATGGGCTCTGCTGTTGGGCATGGCTTTGGCTGGGCCAGGAGTGGGAGGTGAAAACAGATGTGTGGAGGCATCCCCCAAATGTGCAGTACAGCCTACTGCCAGGGTAGAAGGAGACTGTGACCTGGCACATGAAGCCTGTGGGCTCTGACCTGTCCTGCGGGCACGACAGAGCATGAGGCACCTTCCAAGTCAGCACAGTTCTTACGGAGCTCATAACAAAAACAAAGGACCCTCTGTCCCTTCTCCAAGAACAGCAGCATGCTTCAGCAGATTGATGTCAGGTGTTTTCTGTTGTGTGAAAACCTCTGCACTCGCTCCACCAGGTACACCATCAGTTTGTCCGAGATGCCAGGGCAGGACTCCTCAGCCAGGCTGAAGGCGTTCTCCAGCTCCTCCAGTGCCCCACACTCCCACCACTCTGCTTGTGCTTCTCTTTGAGCGATCTGAAGGCCGGCCAGACCATTGTAGACAGGCACTGGGACCTCAACTGCCTCTTGACAGACTCTGCAGGCTTCTGTGAGCCATGCAGGGCTGTCCCCTTGTGCAGCTTGCTGTGTGGACTCAGCCGGATGGTGGTGGGGAATGTCCAGATGGGACCCTGCTCCCCATCCTCAGCCTCGCCATTGATGTCAGATTCCTCAGAACTGGATTCCTCGCCATGCCCCTCTGACTTCCAGCACTTGTAGCGGTCAACGAGCTCTATGAGGAAAGAGGTCTTCTTGGTGTAGCGCGTGATAAACGTGTGCTTCAGCAGCTCCTTGGCAGTGGGCCGGAATCGGGGGTCCTTGTTGAGGCAGGCCTCCACAAACTCCTTAAGAGGCTTGCTGTGAGCCGGGCTCGGTGGCTCCGCCTGTAATCCCACGCCTTTGGGAGGCTGAGGTGAGTGGATTGCCTGAGCCCGCAGGTTCGAGACCCGCCTGGGCAGCAAGACCTCATCTCTACAATAAATCAAAAAATCAGCCGGGCGTGGTAGCGCATGCCTGTAATTCCGGCTACTTGGAAGGCTGAGGAGGAAGGATCGCCGGAGCCCAGCTGGTCGAGGCTGCGGTGGCCGGGAGCGGCCACTGTACTCCAGTCTGGGAGACAGAGTGAGACTCCAACTCAAAAAAACAAAAAAAACAAAAACAAAAGAGGCTTACTGTGGTGGCCCTCCAGTGTGGGTGGGCAGTTCTTGGGAATCAGGAACAATACTCACATGGGGTGAAGGTCAGAGTTCAGGGCTCCCCTTTGGCCAGTTCAATGGCAGTGATCCCCAAGGACCAGATGTCAGCCTTGAAGTCGTAGGCGGACTGCTTGATGACCTCAGGTGCCGTCCAGAAGGGGGTGCCCACAAATGTGTTCCTCTTGATCTGGGTGTCCATGAGCTGCCCCGCCACCCCGAAGTCTGCCAGCTTCACATCATCCTGCTCTGAGAGCAGCACGTTGGCAGCTTTGATGTCTCAGTGGATCTTGTGTTCAGAATACAGATAATCCAGGCCCTTCAGAATCTCCCACAGGATCATGGCGATGTAGGTCTCCTCCAGGGGCCCGGTTTAACCAGGTCCAGTGCAGACCCACCATCCAGGTACTCCATGATGATCCACAGCTTGGTGCTCTTCAGGTAGGAGCCAAAGTAGCGGGTGATGTCGGGGCCGTCACATTGGCTGAGCACGGTGATCTCCTGCTGAATGTCCTCGATCTCGTCCTCTGCCTCTTCCAGGTCAATGATCTTGATGGCCACCATCTCCTTGGTGTGGTTGTCAGTGCCCTCGTACACCTCCCCGAATGAGCCCTTGCCAATGCGGTAGAGCTTGGTGAAGAGTTCTTCAGGATTCATTCGAGAATGGTGGCTGGCAAATCCCCTGAGGTGAGCCATGGCCGCACTACCCTCAGACCATCCATCTGCAGCTTCAGAAGGCATCTGGATCCCACCGGGAGGCTCGGAACCCGTTCACTCACACTACTCGCGTCAGTCCACTCCGGGGGGCTCCACCCCAGCCTCCCCTGGCCCGCTCCGCAGCATCCGCGAAGGTTCCCACCCACAGCCCCCGTTCGCCCGGGGAAGCCGGGCCTTCCAGCCCGTGAAACAGCGGCAGCGGCAGCCCATAATAATTTTTTTTAAGGGACAAGGTATTGCTATGTTGCCCAAGCTGGTCTTGAACTCCTGGGTTCAAGGGATCCTTCTGCCTCAGCCTCCTGAGTAGCTGGGACTCCTGGCTTGAGCCACCATGCCTGGCTAAGTTGATTTTTTGAAAAAGACATTTATCCCAAGCAATATCACCCATTTGAAATGTTAGTTTTATGTTTCTAAGATATTTTGAAATAAATACATAACTAGTAAAATTTTGAGTGTTTTTATCCTCTTCTACTTAAAATCACCTTTCTTTTTACCTGGATATAGTCCTTGCTGTGAATTTGTTTTGGTTTTAGCAGAGGATCCAATATGATTAGTTGGATTTGGCCTCCTTTCTTTCCTCTCACACTGAGCAAAATCATTATCCATCAGTGACTTCCAGATAGTTTTGTCAGTGACCACATCAAAAGAAAATATATTTTACATTGCACTCACATGCTAGTAGCTAAAGTAAAAGTTTTACAAGACATGACTTATCTCTCCACTCTTTTAATCTCTCTCTCTTTATTATATTTTATTTTTTGAGCTGAGGTCTCACTCTGTTGGGTACAATGGCACAGTCACAGCTCACTGAGGCCTCAACTTCCTGGGCTCAGGCGATCCTTCTGCCTCAGCCTCCTGCATACCTGGGACTCCAGGCACAGGCCACCTGCTCAGCTAATTTGATTTCTTTTTATTAAATGCCGAATTAGACTCACAAATTTACTATCATGACTCATTCATTAATGGGTCTTGATTTATAATTTCAAAGCTCCTCATCTAAATGATGCCTTCTACCACATTATTAACATTGGCCTGGCCACCAACACCTGTGGGTTTTTTAAATGTGGGTAATGGGACATGCTGAACACATTCTATAGTCAACCTTGACTGGCCACTCTTCCACCCTCATCTTCCTGAAGGCTTCTGGCCTGTGGTCAGAAAAATGCAGCCCCCAACTCAAGTCCACCCTTTCTAACATCTTAACACTTCTTCAGTAGTAAATCTGCTACATCAACTCACAGGCAGGTAAATCAGTGGGCAAGGATGATTTTCCAAAACAGACGACTCACCAACTGTCCTTAAAATTTTTTCCACTGTATTTGGGGGTTGTCTGGATGACATTGATAGCTATGCCCAGGAAGCTGATTTCAATTTCTTGATCGCCAAAACTGCATCAAAGGATCTGCCAGGGCCCTACCATATAGTCCTAAATTTCAGTTATCAGTAGCCAAAAGGGTGACTCAAGAACTTGAGCCTTTGATTAATACTGCTGTATTTGAAGCTTACGGAGTGAGTTAGATTTGGAGATATCAGGGTCAAATCATGGACTCAGCCTAACTCTATCCCATTCATTCCCAGCTGCCCATGTCTACTCATACTTCAAGGCCCAGCTCAGATGTCATCACCAACACAAAGTCCATCCTGATGGTGCCGGTGGAAACCACACCTTCCTTTGAACTGTCAAGGGTCTTCAGTGGTAACTCTCTGAGAAAATATTCCCCATTCTCCTGAATTATCTCATTCAATGTATGAGGGGGGATCCCCCAAAGTGGAATTTATTTATTAAAAATTGTGTGCTTAGTCTTACATGTTTAAACATCATTTACCTTCAAAATACTCTCCGTTTGATGCAACACACCTATTGACATGCTTTTTCCACTGCTCAAAATAGTTTTTTGAATTCATCAATTGTGATGCCTTTTAGTGCTTCTGCCATTTTTTGATTCTCCTCTTCCACATTGGGAAAACATTTTCCTTTGAGGACTTTTTCCATCTGGGGAACCAAAAAAAAGGCAGTCAGGGTGAGATCGGGTGAATAGGGAGGGTGGAGCATGGGGATCATGCCAAACGCTGTCTCTCGCAACAATGCTAGCTGGTACCCCGATGCTGATGGGTTGCTAGAACACTTACCTGGGTGGGGGGTGGGTGGGTGGGAAAGCCTGTACTACAAGGAGCCTGCCCTCCCAAAGACAATCTCAGATTTTTGGGGGTCCCTTCTTGTATCCTACTCTACACCACTCTTGTGACCTAGTGGCCAGGGACCATGAGTATATTCTTCATCCTGGAATCTCCAAGCTGCCTAGTCCAGTCTTTGCTTTTGGTTTGCTTTTGGTAATCACTGAATAAGTAAAAGATGCAGTTGCTAAGTTGCAATGTTTTAAATATGGGAGGTCTGGGCTCAAGTCCTGGTTTGGTTATTAACCTATGGTGTGATCTTGGCCAACTAGCTTGACCTTTCTGGACCCAGCTGTCACTAAGGGAATCGAACTATGTCATCTCTAAGGTTCTGTCATAGTCAGCCTCCAAGACAGCCCCCAGTGATCTCATTTCCTGTCATCACTCCCCCTTAATGGGATAGTTGGTAAGTCACTTCTGATATTGGGTTATTAAAGGCACTGTGGCTTCCTTCCTGGTCGTTCACGCTCTACTTTTTTTTTTTTGAGTCAGGGTCTCACCCAAGCTACAGGGCAGTGGCATGATCATAGCTCACCACAGCCTCAGCCTCCTGGGCTCAGACAATTAATTCTTTCACCTCAGCCTCTTAAGTAACTGAGACTATAGGCACTCACTACCATGCCTGACTAATTTTTTTTCTTTTTTTGTAGAGATGAGGTCTCTCTATGTTGCCCAGGCTGGTCTTGAACTCCTGGGATCAAGCAATCAATCCTCCTGCCTTGGCCTCCCGAAGGGCCAGGATTATAGGTGTAAACCACTGCACCTGGCTCTCTCTACTTTGGATCACTCATTTTGGGAAAAGTCAGATGCTGTGTCATGGGCAGCCCTGTGGAGAGATCTAGGCAGTGAGGAACTGAAGCCTCTAGCCAACAGCCTGCGAGGAAGCAAGAGCTGTCAACAGCTGTGTGAGTGAGGTTGGCCGTGGATTCACCAGCCTCAGTCAATCCCTGAGATGACTGCAGCCCTGGCCACTGCTTGACTGCAACCTCATGAAAATCTGAGCCTGAACAACCCAACTGAGCCACTCCTGGATTCCAGACCCTCGGAAAATGTGAGATAATAAATATTTGTTGATTTGAAGTCATTTGTCATACAGCAATAGATAACTAATACAGATTCCTTCTGACTCTAATTCTATAAAACCTAAAATTCTATAAGGTTGAAGTCCCTGAGATATAGCTAGTGTGTTCAGGGAAAGCCTGATTTACAACAATTGCCAGTCTTTTCCCTCCCGCCCCCCAACCAGAATCATAAAGAGATAATACAAAATATGTCAAAATATATTTTGAAATAACAATATTTATTTTATTTGTTTTTATAAGAGTTCCCAAAGCTTTGTTGATTTTGCTTCACTGGATCTTTTATTTCGCAAATGAAGGTGGAAATCCAGACAAATTAGGTGATTGGAATAATGCAAATGTGCCTCACTTTCACAATATTTGCATTTCCTCCGCACTGAATAAAAATGAGGTATGGGCTCACTTTATTTTGCTCCAGCCTCATCGTGAAAAATTTGTCTTGAGTGGTGGTAATACTGCACATTTCTTCCCAGGCAGCCCTGGGTCCAGGGAAGTCTCAGGGGAGGAGACAGTGCAGCTTGCTAAGTCACCTCCAGAAAAAACAATGGAAGGTTGGAAAGAGACAGCTGGATAACGGGGCTACCACGTATTAAGGGAAGACCAGGATGAGAAGTGACAAGGAGTGATTTTCTGCTGAAAATGAGACCATGGCCCATGATGGGGGGATGGGAAGAAAATTAAATCATGGAGGGTTAATTAGGGGGTCCGTGTCTCCCCTGCGGTGGGCATGAGCCCTGGTGACTCCCCAGATGAGTCAAGCACCTGATGGCTTCAGGCACTGTTGACAAGGAAATCAAGCATTTGGGAAAATGGTAAGAAGGAGCTGGGAAGGAAAGAAGTGTGCTGAGACCTATGAAGCCCATGTGGAGGACAGGTGACTGTTCTGCCCACTATAGGTCCCTCAGGGTAGGTTTGTTGAAAGAACGGAAGAGCATGTGAAAAATGGAATTAGGAAAAGAGGCATGGTTGGACAGGAGATTATTCTGGGAGATTAAAAAATTGTGCTTCTCTGATAACATCTGCTTTATCCAACAGGATTTTAATGCAATATTTTCTTATTTAAGCAATATTGTCATTTAGAGAAACCCTTCTTGAAGTTATTAATTGCCTTTAGGAGCAAAAAGATCTAAACTGGGAGTGGTGGTGTGCACCTGTACTCTCAGCTATTTGGGAGGCTGAGGCAGGAAGATCCCTTAAACCCAGGAGTTTGAGGCCAGCCTGGGTAGCATAGAAAGATATCATCTTTAAAAAAGAAGATCTAAACAATCTTAACCAGATTAGTATTTGGGAGCCTTTTGGGATTATTATAGAATAAAGGAGAAGTATGGGTGAAGCATAAGATGTGTGAGGCTAGAGTGCAGAGAGAGAAGCTGACAGGATTCCTGTCCTGAAGGTCAAGTCTTCCAGGGGACTTAAGACCACAGAGTTCCTTGACTGACTGCAAACCTATTGATTTCAGCAAACCTGGCCCCTTCACCAAGATGCTTCCAACAGATCGCTTTGAAATTGTTAGACCACATGGAGCTAAACACACTTCCATGTGAGCATTTCCGTTGTTAACGGAATGAAGACTTGCTTGGGGAGTGAATAGCAAAAATAAATAAATAAAGATAGACATACGGTAGTAGGGAATGAATAATTCTGGAAGACAAAGGAACTCAGGGTGGTTTTTTTCGCAGTGTACTAAAGAGCAGTTTTTCTCTTTATGTTTGTATACCACGTGAGGATTACTTTTTCTGCAGCCAAGTGCTTGGATGGATGTGAGAATAGATGTGAAAGTGTCTCGAGTCCAATAAACTGTTGTTTTCCTGGTGACAGTAGCACAGCACTTCACTTATTGTCACCACATAACTATCAGGACAGGAGGAAGCAAATGTCATTGATGTTCTGCAACAAGACCAAGCCACAGAGTTTTCGATAACTTGCTCACTGTGACAAGATGAGTCAGGGTGAGTCATGGGGTGACAAGTACCAGGAGATCTTGGGTCCTAGACATGCTTTTTCCACTGAAATCACATTGGGGTTTGACAAGAGGGATCTTGGTGAGGGGCAGAAAAAGATCCCCAAACAGTCAAGTCTTCACGTGGCAAAAAAAAGATCCCCAAACAGTCAAGTCTTCACTTAGGATGCTGGCCAGACATGGCTATTGGGTCAGGTGGAGACTTGGTCATTTTCTCAGTCACTGATTAGACATGAGGCACAAGAGACCTAGGGCTGGTCCTGGGGAGGGAATAGGTAATATCTGAAATAATAGCCAAACTCCTCTAGCCCTTTCCATCAGCTGGGCAATCCATACCACTTAGGAAAGAAAGACTCAGAAAAGCTGAGACACAAGCATGGGTCTTAGCCTTTCCAATGTTTCGGTCTTGGGGGTCATGGAAGGAACTGTGTTATGCAGCAGATCCTGGAGAACACCCCTGCAGAAAGAACATAGCTTTTGGCCCTTCATCCTTGGCCCCCAGACCAGAAAAGACTCCTCCCACTTGGCAGAGTGGATGAGTTGTCAGAAAGGCCAGGAGTTGAGTGGTGGTTCCCAAAGAAGGGCTCCTGTGCCCTTGTTCCCTTGGGTCCTACGCTGGGTAGAGAAACCCCTAGGGAAGCTGCCTTGTTTCAAAGGACAGGGGACTGGCCTGGGAAGGTGGCAAGAGTCCAGAGGAAAAATATGTCTTTGCAGTGGATCTAGGCAGAATGGCCGTGATAGACTCACAGGCAGTTGTCCTGTTAAGGGAGCAGCAGAATGTTTTCTGTGCATCTAAGAGGCTTGGTTGTATTATTAAATGTACTTAATCGATTTTCAAGCAGCTATCCTCTCTTCTGAAACGCACTGGATTTAGAAACACACTTACATAGCAGTGTGATTTTTAAAAGTTGGTGCATATGTCAAGTTTTCAGCCTACTGCTTTAAAATACATATTCTAATAAATTGAAACATAGTATGTGCAACTAACACTCCAGTTGCCCAATAGCCAAGGGGAGATGCCAGGACAGTGGAAAGGCGTGTGTAAGGCCATGAGCTCCCTGGAGGTGCCCTGCAAAAACCATTCTTCAGGGCCTGTTGAACTACTACTGGCATGGGCTTTTTGTTCTGATTTATCCAGAAATTTACAATGGAGCAAATATGGTTGTGTCCATGCCACAGAATTTAGGGTAGTTAAGAAATATCTCTATGATCATCTCACCCAATTGCCCATCACTGCTAGTCATTTACTTACAGTAAAGGAAGTCATAAAAGAATGAATGAATCCTACTGTCATTCACACCATCATCTCTTAGTACATGTAGTCAAGCCATCATCAACAGATGTGAGGATGAGGTGAAGACCCGGAAATACTGTATATGGTATATGTGAGTCAAGGATGTCCAAGCACTAACCCAAAAGGCAGGGCAGCCTAGGAATCGCTCAATCCTATAAATAATACCTGAGACAAATGCCCCTGGGGCCAGCTTGTGTCTGAAGTAGCACCAACTTGCCTGTCTACATAAAGTGGTTTTAGTAACTTGTGGATAGCAAAGGAAACAAATTGGCCAATTTGGTCCCAAGTGAATTTTGAGTTTCCTAAATAGGCTTTTATTGAAGTGTGGCAGGGTACAAACCCTAAGTATACTGCTCACATGACCACAAAGCGAACACACCCTTGTTCCAGCACCAAGATCAAGGAACAGAAGATCATTAGCACCCAGAAAGTTCTCCCACATTGACCCTCCCAGGCACTGCCCTTTCCTTTTAAAACCGTAGACTGGTTTAGCCAGTGTTGTGGGAAAATGTAGTATGCATTCTTATGTATGTGACTTCTTTCATTCCACATAGTAGTGTTATTTGTGTGTGTGTGTGTTTTTTTTTTTTTTAGTTGGAGTCTCACTCTGTAACCCAGACGGGAGTGCAGGGGCCGCTCCCGGCCACCGCAGCCTCGACCTGCTGGGCTCCGGCAATCCTTCCTCCTCAGCCTTCTGAGTAGCCGGAATTAC
>NW_007246683.1:139053-156743 GCF_000164805.1 Carlito syrichta | reverse complement strand
TCACCTCAGCCTCCCAAAGGCGCGGGATTACAGGCTGAGCCACCGAGCCCAGCTAGCAGTGTTATTTGTAATAGCCAAGAACTGGTGACAACTCAATGCTCAGCAACAGAAATAATGAATAAATTGTGACTTGTTCATGCAATGGAATACAGCACAGCAACTAAAGTGAAGGGCCTGATGCTAGCAGTGCAGATGAATTTCACAAACAGAAGTTGAGTGAAACAAGCCAGGTCAGAAGCATATACAATTCAAAAGCAAACAAAACTAAACTATGGAGAGAGCAGTCAGAGCTATGGTTCCCTGTGGGGATAAGGGAAAAGATTGTGTCCCAAAAGTTTTATTTTATTTTATTTTCATTGTAGCCATGATGGTGGTTGTTTAAGGGTTAGGGGTTAGGGGTCAGGGTTAGAGTTAGGGTTAGGGATAGTATAGTATTAGGGGTAGGGTTTTACCTTTTCCTGATTATTTACGGGGTTGAACACACTTTCATATATATATTGGTTATCTGAATAATTTCTTTTGTGAAGTGTCCACATCTTTTTCTCATTTTTCTGTAGGGCTGTTTGTCTTTTGCCCACTGATTTGTTCTTTTTTTTTTTGAGTTGGAGTCTCACTCTGTCACCCAGACTGGAGTGCAGTGGCACACTCCCAGCCGCTGCAGCTTCCACCTGGTGGGCTCCAGGGATCCTTCTGCCTCAGCCTTCGGGCTAATTTTTGATTTATTGTAGAGACAAGGTCTAGCCAAGTTGCCCGGGTGGGTCTCGAACCCATGGACTCAGGGAATCCATTCACCTTGGCCTCCCAATGTGCTGGGATTACAGGCTGAGCCACCAAGCCCGGCCTGCTATAGCTTTATAATAAATTTTGAAGTCAGGAAGTTTAATTTGTCCAACTTTGTTCTTTTTTTTTTTGAGTTGGAGTCTCACTCTGTCACCCAGACTGGAGTACAGTGGCCGCTCCCGGCCACTGCAGCCTCGCCTGCTGGGCTCCGGCGATCCTTCTGCCTCAGCCTTCCGAGTAGCTGGAATTACAGGCATGTGCTACCACGCCCTGCTGATTTTTTGATTTATTGTAGAGACGAGGTCTCGCTGCCCAGGCGGGTCTCAAACCCACGGGCTCAGGCAATCCACTCACCTCAGCCACCCAAAGGCGTGGGATTACAGGCTGAGCCACCGAGCCCGGCTCAACTTCGTTCTTTTTAAAAGTTTGTTCTGATTATTCTGGGTATTTTGAATAATAAAATTTTATATACATTTTAGGATCAGCTTTTCAATTTATACCAAAAAAAGACAGCTGGGATTTTGATATAAATTGAATTAAATCTGTTGATTAGTCTGTGTAGTTTTGGCATCTTAACAATATTGTGTTCCAATCCATGAACATGGATATCTTTTCATGTCTTTAGATTTGCTTTAGGTTCTTTCAGCAATGTTTTATAATTTTTAACCTACAAATTTATTAAATTTATTTCTAAATATGTTATTCCCTGTTGTGCTATTATAAATGGACTTGTTTTCATATTTTCATTTTCAGGCTCATCATTGCTAGTATATAAAAACACAGCTGACTTTTGTATGTTGATCTTGTATCTTGCAATGTTGCTAAACTCATTTATTTTGATAGCTTTCATTAGTATGGATTCCTTATATTTTCTATATACAAACTCATGGCATCTGAAAATAGAGATACTTCTATTACTTCTTTCTTTCCAAGCTGGATGCCTTTTATTTTACTTTCTTGCCTAATTGCCCTGGCTAGAGACTTCTGAACAGGAATGAATAGAAATGGTGAGAGTGGATATCCTTGCCTTGTTCCTGATCTTAGGAGAATCTTAAGTCTTTTGCCATTTTACCATTAAGTCTTTCTTAAGCATGATAGGTGTGGGGTTTTCACAGATGTCCTTTAGCAGGGAAAGGCAGTTCCCTTCTATTTCTAGTTTGTTGAGTATGTTTTTTTTTTTTTTTTTTTTTTTTGAGTTGGAGTCTCACTCTGTCGCCCAGACTGGAGTGCAGCAGTGGCCACTCCCGGCCACCACAGCCTCGACCTGCTGGGCTCCAGCGATCCTTCCACCTCAGCCTTCCAAGTAGCCGGAACTACAGGTGCGCTTACTACCACACCTGGCTAATTTTTTATTTATTGTAGAGATGAGGTCTTGCCAAGTTGCCCAGGTGGGTTTCGAACCCCCAGGCTCAGGCAATGTACTCGCCTTGGCCTCCCAAAGTGCTGGGATTACAGGCTGAGCCACCGAGCCCAGCCGAGTATTTTCATTATGAAAGAGTCCTGGATACTTTTTTCAGATGCTTTTTCTGCATCTATTGAGATGACTGTATTGGTTTTTTTGCCTTTTATTCTATTAATATAGTGTACTACATTGATTAATTTTCTTATTTTGAACCAAATAGTGTATTTTGATGAACAGAAATCCTTAATCTTAATGTAGGTCAATTTATTAATGTTTTACTTTAAGTTTTTTGTGGGTTTTTTGGTACACTGTATAAGCAGTCTTTGCCTATCCCAAGGTCAAAAAGGCATTCTTCTATATTGTCTTTTGTATGTTTGTTGTTTTACCTTTCACGTTTTGATCTACAGTCCATCTGGAATTGATTTTTGTGTAAAGTGTCTCTAGAGAGTAACATAAATTTTATCCATATTGATTTCCAATTGACCCAGCACTACTTATTGAAAAGATCATACTTTCCCATTGCTCTGATGGCAGAAGTGTCACTTTTGTCATAAATTGAGCATGTGTGTGTACTTCTAGACTTTCTATTCTGTTCTATTGGTCATTTAATCTTGCTCCAATACCACATTATCCTAATTATTGAGCTTCATAATAAGTCTTGATATCCTGTGGTGTAAGTCCTCTTACCTTGTTCTTTTCCTTTAAGGTTAACTTGGTTACTTTTGGCTCTTTGTCTTTCTGTATACATTTTACATGAATTCACAGAAACAGATAACTGAATACCACATGTTGTCACTCATAGGTGAATGCTGATCATGGGTCACATGAACACAGGTGGGATTGGCAAACGCTGGACACTGCTAGGGGAGGGAGAGAGGGAGGAGGAGGTAGGGAGGAGAAGTGACAACACAGTGGATACCTGGTTCACTATCAGGGAGAGAAGGCCAGCTAGAAGTCCAAACTTCACCTGCATACAACTTTTGTAGTAAATCTACACTCGTACCCCACAATTCTAAAATAACATAAATGCTTTTTTAAATTTGTGAATTCACACTCACACAGGCCCACACAGACACACAGTCTCCTGGAATTTTTACTGGAATTGCATTAATTCTATAGGTCAATTTTGGATAGAGTTGAAATTTTTACAATACTGAGGATCCATGTGAGTTCATCAGTAAAGAGTTTTTTAAGCTTTATCTTTTCTATGATTTTATTTCATAAGAATAAGTAAGGCAAATAATAAAAATAACAGCAACAATAATAATACCTAGGATTTGTAACTTCCTTTACACTGGATGTTTGGGTTAAGTGCTTTATAGACATAATCTTATTTCATTATAAAAATTAATTGTTCAAATTTGCCAAAAGTTATGAGACCTCCATGAAGGAAGCCATAACACTTTGTTACAGGGCATAAAAAAAATTTCAAGTAATTGCAAGGCACAGCATGCCCCTGGATGTGAAGAATTACTCATCAAAATGTCAGTGATTCCCAAATAAATATGTACCTTAAATTAATTCCAATCAGAATATCAGTGGTATTTTCCTGGGGCTATGCAAAAGGTATTTAGCATTTATATTGAAGAAATTTTAAATGTTTTAGATCTGACGACAAAAAATCTTTAATTGTGGAAAAATAACGTGGTAGGATTCCCTTACCAAATATTAAAACTTTCCACAAAGCTAATATAACAATTTTAAAACTGTTTTTGGCTCATAAATAAGTCTACAGATCAGAAGACCAGAACATCAAAAAATTTGAGTGCATATTCAAATTTAATACATGATAAAAATGGCATTTTGGTTCAGTGGGAGAGAAGATGGTTTATTTAATTAATGCTATTAGCATAATTGGTTATTGATCTGAAAAATAACACCTCCAACCATGAATGTAATCATTATGAATGAATTAACTGTAAATGAAAAGCATAAAACAAAAAAATAGAATAAATTTAGAAAATTGATATAACCTCAAGAGTGTGTGGGAGAGGGAGTGCTTATACAATACAGAGAATCTAGAATCCAGGAGGAAAAAGACAAATTTGACTATTAAAATTTAAAACACGAGAACAGACTGGGAAAAACATTTGCAATATTCTTGATTGGTAAGATAAAATCAGTATGTATAAGAAGCTCTTGCAACTGATAAAAAAACTCAACCCCCCCCAAAAAGGCCTAAGGGACATGACCAGGCAATGCAGAGGGGGAAGGGAACGGAAATGGCCAATAAACATCTGAAATGATCCCCAGACCACTACGGAATTGACAATGTATATCAGTGTGATAGCGTCAATTCTTATGAAGGAGTAGAAGAAACAGACCATTTCATACAATGCTAGTGGGAGGGTGAATTACTGTCCTTTTGATAGAAGAAGCTGACTGGCAGCGTTGGAATATCAAGCATATATACCAGGAACCCAGGAAACCCACAGGTGGATGCCATACCTCAACAAACACACATCCCCAGATGGGTTTCCACAGCTTTTGAAAATGAGCTATGTCTAGTGTATTGACTAGATGAGATAGCTAGCCATAGCATATTAAGTTGAAAAAGTAAGTTTTAAAGTAAAGTTATGGAATCTTAATAACACATATGTCTGCAGAGCACTTATTGTGCAGGAGGGTCACTTCCACGTGATACACAAGTGTCAAAGACAAGTCTATGGCAATGAGTAGGATGTGCCTCTCAGTCCTAGTTGGCAGGTGGGAAGCTGGGGCAGAAAAAGCTCATCCATCAGACGTATGGGAGAGCTGGGATTTGAACCCAAGCAGTCTGATTCCAAGTCTGTGTTTATAACCTCTGGTATTTTGCATGCTGATTCCACTTTTTCAAAAAGTGGCTGGGAAAAGTGGCTCATATCTATGATCCAGCACTTTGGGAGTTTGAGACCAACCTGGGCAACAGAGTGAAATCCTGTCTCTATAAAAATGAAAATAAAAATAAGTTGGCAGTTGCACACCTGTAATCCTGAGAACCTAAGGCGGGAGGATCACTTGAGCCCAGGAGTTAGAAGTTACAGGGAGCTAAAATTGTGCCCATTTACTTCAGCCTGGATAACATAGCGAGACCCCATCTAAAAATAATAATAATAATAAAAGATCCAATTTCAAAAGAGAAGAGAAAAAGGAAGCCTCTGTACATGAAATGTTTCTTACAATACATGTGACATATAATAACTGCACAACATTTTTCTACCTTTTTTTTTTAGTTGGAGTCTCACTCTAGTGCCCAGGCTAGAATGTAGTGGCACACTCACAGCCACCCTACCGTCGACCTGTGTTTCCATGATCCTTCCGTCTCAGCCTTCCAAGTAGCTGGAACTACAGGTGAGCGCTACCATGCCCAGCTAATTTTTAATTTATTGTAGAGATGAGGTCTCGCCAAGTTGCCCAGGCTGGTCACGAGCCCGCAGGCTCAGGCAATCCACCTGCCTCGGCCTCCCAAAGCACTGGGATTACAGGTTGAGCCACTGAGCCGGCCCATTTTTCTACCTTTTAATCCAGTGATTTGGTTATGAAGTCACCAGTTCTCAAACTTGACTGCACATTGGAATCACCCAGGGAGTTTTTAAAATGCTGATGTCTGTGTTCCACGCCCAGAGATTCTGATTTAATTGATATGGGGTGTACCTGGGCATCAGCTTTTTACAAGCTCTATGGGGAATTTTAATGTGAAGCAAAGTCTGGGAACCATTGGCATAGATAACTAGGTCTGAAGCCCAGTGTGGGAAGTTTGATGCATAACCTGTGAAGTTATTTTTTCAGTTGCCCTGTTAACCACTAGATGGGGTGTTGTCCACATGACAGTATTTCAACAACCAGGTTTTTACAGAATTCATTTTGGTAGGGGAAGTAACCAGGCAAGCCAGAAGCATCCAAAGGCTGAATGGAACAGATCTGCGACTAGACTCTCTGCCAGACTTTGGCCGCATCCTGTATCATGTAGTTAGCACACAGCTTTTTTTAAGTTCTGGGGGGGAAATTCTCACCATCTTTTAAGACTGGCTTTCCGTCAAGTAAAAGAAGTGCTGCTTTTTAGTTTCTTCCTGGCTCTGCCTCTTTTCTTGGATGTGAATTACAGAAAGTCATTCTTGGTGGAAAGGCCACATCCTCTGTTGTTTAACTGCAAGGGCAAAATGGAATGAGACTCCTTGGAAATCACTTAATTGAAAGTACACAACTGACTGTGTAGTAAACTCATCAGGAGGGCAATAACTTAAACCCTATTTGTAGATTCAGACTAGTGGTGGGAGTACGCAGGACAGTCAGGAGAAAACTGTTAAATTAAGAAGACTCTTGTCACCCTAACAAACGAGTGTGATTTTCCCTCCCCCAGAAAACAAGCACCTCTGGGCTTAATTTTTCTCCCTTTGATCTCAAAATAAACATCAACCTCCACACTTCTTGGTCATACACCGTTGGTTCATTAAAGAGCCATATGCTGATTTCCTGTGAGTTTAACACATAATGATTAAGGGCAAAGTCATGAAACAATTTAAGGACAATATTGTACTAAAATTAGCTTCAAAACCAAGTAATAACCAAGTAATAACTGTATCAGTGTTTCTACTATTTGGACTTTTTTCCACTGGAACTTATAACTAATGCTTTTTTTCAGTGAATGTACAATTTGCATATTTCTGAGGCCCAAGAACTCTGACTCCATGAGGAAGGAGATGGTGTCTGTATCACAGAGCAGGTAACTCGTGTGAAGGACTTGAGATTTCCTTCAGAGCCATCTATTTACAAAATGGTCTGTGAACTGTGAGGTCCTATTGGGCCGTCCTGACAAGATTCTCTATCAAAATCTGTAGTAGTCAGGGTTCTCCAGAGAACCAGAACCAACAGGCAATACATGTGATTTATTATAAGGAATTGACACACATGACTGTGGAAGCTGAGAATTTCCAAGATCGGCTGTTGGTAAGCTGGAGACACAGGAGAGCTGAGGGTATGGTTCCAGGCTGAGTCTAAAGCCTGAGGACCAGGAGACCCAATGATGTCAGTTCCAGCCCAAGTCTAAAGGCATGAGAAAACTATAATGTCCCAGCTTGAAGATCAGTGACAGAGAAAGGAAATTCTTGCCTACTTGGCCCTTTAAAAATTTTCCCATTCAGGCCTTCAATGGATTAGATATAAATCCAATAACTTTATCAAAGTATGTTCCACAGAATTCTAGTTCCTAAGTATGCTAATATGGGCAATTTGGTATAAAAGGACTCCAATGTCAACTAAGTTTGGAAGATCTTAGCTAAAAACAGTTAAATAGATGTCTTTTTTGCAGGCTTTCCCAGAGCCTTTAATATGTCAATGTGCTCTGCATTTATCTGAGAAGAGGAGGCCAAGTGCATACCTCATGCCTGTAATCCCAGCACTTTGGAAGGCCTAGGTGGGAGGATTGCTTGAGGCCAGGAGTTTGAGTCTAGCCTGGACAACATGAAAAGACTCCACTTCTACAGAAGAAGAGGAGGAGGAGAAGAGGTGATACTTGGCAAAGCTTTTTAAACTCATTCAAGAAGATATCTTGCTTGTTTGGCATTTAGCGCCTTTCTAAATACTGGTGAGTACTGCTTTATAAAGTATTCAGACCAGAGATTGTGCTTTATCTGATTTTGTACCCCAGCCTCTAGCTCAGTACCTGCCAAATAAAGAGGTTCAATAAATGTTTGAGGGGTCTATTAAGTGCAATGATGAATGAAACAGCTGTAGAGATATGGCCATAAACATAAACGCTACTGAAGTTTATGGCAAGGACTTTCCAGGCAATTCCAGGAGAGACAGAAAATGCAGAATGGACATTGAAACCTTGGAGTAGAACCTCAGCTCTCACCATTACAGGAGATGCCAAGAGAGAACAGGTAGATTCGCTCTTTCGTGGTGAAGTGGATGCTGACTGCACCCTGCACGTACCCATGGCTCTGCAACTGCCAGCATCTGCATTTCTGTCTGAGGTTTCTGACTGTGGGGGCCATCTCTGCTGTCCCTGAGAGCAACCCTGGACCAATGACCAACTGGAGTTGGTGTATAAATACCCCAGCTCCCTCCCTGCTCAGATGGGGTAATTCTCAGAGGTGATGGTATGTGCTTGAATGACCCACAGTGGTAGCCTGGTAATGGCCGGCTCCTCCCCATTCCTGCCTCCTGCCCCAGTCCCCTGCCAGTGTCCCCTGAGATCATCTCTCACATAAATTACTTGCTCCTGAGCCCTGACCCAGGATCGGGGGTTCTGGAGGACCCCTAATAAAATAATGCTCTCTTGACTTAACTCTACCTCAATCATGGGATCTCTGGACCCCTGGAAATTTCTCCTAAATTGTTTCTTGAAGTTCTTGAAGGAAAACTCCCCATGCACCCATAGTCCTATTTATCAGCTATGGTCACCCCACTGTACATCCCATCATTCATTCAGTTTGCATTAAGGAGAGACTCTGTGATGCGCCTGGTACTATGCCGGATGCTGGAGGTACAAGGTGAGTGAGATAGGCTTGGAGCCTGCCTTCGTGAATTTTCCAGTCTTTTAGGGAAGACAAGCACAAGTCACACTATTACACAAATCAACATGCAAGGATAATCTTTAATAAGTGCCAACAAGGAAAACCAGTGGGTGCTATGACGGAGAACGAGGAAGGCCTCACCCTGTCAAAGGTGTGAGGGAGGCGTCCCAGAGGAACTGAACTTATTGCTGCAATGTAAGGATGAAGAGGAACCAGGGAGGTACGGAGGTGAGGTGGGAAGAGAGACCTGACAGAGGGAACAGCATATGCAAAGCCTTCGGTTGAGAGGTAAGCCCTTTTCTGTGCCAATATTCCTGATAGGTGGGCCTCCTGAGCTTCCTGACGCCAGTAGTCCTGTCTAAGGAGACGGAGCAGAGGTAGGGAGAAAAGCCCTCCTCTTCACTGTGCAGACTTTTCTCTGGACCTCACACAGTCCTGCCGGTTCCCTGAGGCTCATGAGTGTCTCTCTTGCCAACCAGCTCCATCCCCTCTCCTGTAGATCTGTCCGACAGCCCCTCTCCGCAGAAGGCTTGCACGGTCCCAAGCCCCTTGAATGCGACTTGGCCATGTGTCCTGCTTTGGCCAATGAGATGCGAGCAGAAGTGATAGCTCCACTTCCCGGGGAAGCCTTGAAGAGCTGATGCACAAGGGTTGTGCTCTCCTGCCCCTCTGCCAAGGCAACTGGCAGTGTTCCAGATGGGTCAGCCTCAACTGCCCAGTACCAAAACGACATGCCAGCTGACCCTCAGTAGTCACGTGGCATAAGCAAGAAATAAACCTATGTCGTAAGTCACTGAGATTCGAGGGTTGCAACCATAGCGTGGTCTAGCCCATCCTGGCTGAGGAACCTGTGAAAACTGCTCCAGCAAACCCACACCGGCGGGAGAGCATCACCGACCCTCACTGCACCAGCTCTGGGCCGACAGATTGCATTTGAACTCTGGCTGTTTCTCCTCCTCGCTGAGAGACTCTGAGCACGTTACTCAAACTCTTTATGACTCTGTTTCATCATCTATAAAATCGCAAATTTTTATTTACTGCATATCCCTGTGGGAATTACATGAGTTCATTCATGTAAAACACTTGGAAAATTGCCAGGCATGGAGTAAGTGCTCAATAAATACTAGCTTTATTATTAATATTTCTTCAAAAACAAACAACAGTGGATGCAGCAAGTAACCCAGATCCCTTCTTAGGAAAAATATTATCCCAGGGAAACCTCACTGGCATCTGACTCCAAGACAGACCATCTTCTACATTGTGGATGGAAACCTAAATGTCCCCAGGAGTCAGTGAGTGGCATTACTGTTTTTGGCTTTTATTTTTTTCCATGTTTGTTAGAGACCCAGGTACAAAGGAAGAAAGGCTCTTCTATAATAAAAATAATGGTGCCAATGATTTGATAAATGACAGCTGAGGCTGCTTGCATGGTGGAGGCTACCGGCAATATGGATGCCATGGGGGATGAGGCACACTGCAGAGCACATTCCCTGCCCAAAGGGGCAAATGCAGGGGGTCTGAAGTCAGATTTTCAGAGTTTTGTTGTTGTTGTTTTAAGTAATAGAAGGTTCTGGTTTTTTTTTTTAAAAAACAGTAGTGGCCACATGTGTTTTTTAAAAACACATGACTTGGTGGCTCATGCCTGTAATCCCAGCACTCTGGAAGGCTGAGACAGGAGGATTGCTTGAGCCCAGGAGTCAAGACCAGCCTGGGCAACATAGCAAAACCTCATCTCTAGAAAAAAAAAATTAGCCAGGTGTGGTGGTGCACACCTGTAGTCCCAGCTGTGTGGAAGGCTGAGATGGAAGGATTACCTGAGCCCAGGAGGTTGAGGCTGCAGTGAGCCATGAGCATGCCACTGCACTCTAGCCTGGGTGACAGAGTGAGATTCTGACTCAAAAAATAAAACACAACAAAAATAAAACACTGTTTAGGCCAAACAGCTCATATCAGAAGGTTGGATGTGGTTGGCATTCTCTGTTCAAGACCTTGCACTTGCATGGGGCAGATGCTCGAACATCTGCATCGCCAAATGTTTGAGTGCTTCTTTTGGTGGCTTTTCCAGAACCTCAGGAGACACCTTCCCAAAGATGCACTTAGGCCTCCACCTCCTGCAACCATAAAACCCCTCCCTAGTTTGAAATGAAACATTTTCAGAACCCACTGCTCTTGCCAAGTTCCCCAGACTTTGATCCTTGTCTCTATCTGAGCCTAGAGAGTAGGCTGTCCTCAGCAGTCTTTGGGTGAACCAAGCTTGTGCCAGGCTCCTGGCCTCAAAATAGGAACTGAATAGAGGGGGGCAATGCAAAGCCCACCCTGCTCCTCACCTGCTTCACGCCCCTCAGGGCCTTTATGTCAAAGACACAGGTTTCGGGACAACTTTGAGGGAGTGGCCCACAGCTGCAGCCCTGGAGCAATGTGCCTGTTTGTCCATTTGGAATCTGTCTGTCCCCCTCTCCCAACAAAGGTCCATCAACAGCAGGTGTGTGGTCCCCACACTGGTCCCCCCAGATTCCTCCTGTGCTCTATCTCTGTGGGATTCTGGTCAGCCTTTCCTGCCTCCCCACACAACGCGGAAAGGGCTGAAGGACAGAAGGGTCAGGAGGTCTCCTCCTCCCTGTCTTGTCATTAACCATGGCCTGGGGAAGCCGTGAATTCACATCAGCCACACCAGATCAGCAGATCCTTCAGAATCATCACTAGTGACTTCTGAGTTGACACCAGGCAGATCACCTCCGTTTTTTTGATGACTTAGTCTCTTATCTGTAACTTAGATGTCATCATAGCATGTTCAGAGAGCCATGCGTCACATGATTCATTAGAATTTCTGAGCTTCTCAGGGAGAGATCTCACAGCACGGCTGCACCACGCCATCGAATCACATAAGCCAATACCTCAATTTGCCAGTAGCAGAGAATGGAAGCAGTGACTTTGTGGAATGTGATTTAAAATACTTCCCAGTGATGCATTAATACTTCACGTGACTGTCAGAATTTCTCGCTGCAGTTTATCTTTCCATCTGGGTTCCTCCAAATGGAGTCTGGCGACTTTTTTCTCCCCAGTCCGACCCCAATTCCAGTTCCAATCCTTGTCTGATTTCTGGCATGTGGTCTAAGCCTGTAGCCACACACACACATGGGGACAAAGCGGTTTTTAACAATATGGGAGAAGCAGAAGAAGGGGACACTTACCCGGGTAAGGAAACGTAGAGAGCCTAATGTTCTAGACGAACAACAAACCTTTCTAGAGGCATTTCCACCCAGAATTATCCTCATTAATATTAGAAGACATTTGCTGACACTTTAAAAGATGAAGCTTGTAACTTGTCTGTAAGTAGCACAGAACAAATTAATTTATTTCAGGTGGATTCATAGCAGCACTGGGCAAAGCTCCTACTCACAACTTACCCTTCCAGTGGGTCTACGGGAATCAACTCATTCTTCTGTGAAAACTTTGGGTGCAGCGGGTTCCTAAGGAGAGGCTTGTTACCAAGGTGAGAGGAGCAAACTGTCCTTTCATTTCTTGCAGTCACCCACCAGAGCAAAAATACCGGCTTCCAGCCCAAGATGAGGATCTGTTCGTGTCTATAACCTTGTGTTACTCTCCAGAGATCATTGACCCTGCACTTACAAGGAAGGGCAGGTGTCTCAGGGGGACAGCCATGGGGGTTAGGAGTAGGGTCTATCCATACCTGCTTGCCAGACCCTGGTGACCACACACAGTGGGCCTCAATGAGCCCGGATCAAGAGGCCAGCCAGTCCTGGGAAACCTGCCTAGATTAGATCAAGGTGCACCGCCTATCAGAGCTATCTGGGAACCTGTTTGTAAAAGCACAGCAATACCAAGACCCACATGTAGCACACTGGCCAATCCGGTTCTGACCTCCTCACTGGTTGATTTGGAGTTTTCAGTATTTGAAACGTTACCCCTGCCCATGAGTATGGATGATGGTAGCAGGTCCCTGCTGCCTAAGTGCATATGAGCTTATTGAATCTTCACAACAGTCTTGCTGCACAGAGACTGTCATTCTGCCTATTTCTAAAATGGAGATAAAATTCATAAACCATGAAATGATCCACTAACCATCTGAAAGTGTACAATTCAGTGGCTCATTATTCCCATTTCACAGGTGAGGAAACCGAGACTCCAATTAAGGCATTTGCAATCATCTAGTCAGTCAGCTACAGGAGAGGGCTCCAGGCCTGACCTGCTCATCTTTGAATTTTCAGAGCTGGTGCAGAGTCAGTGCTCCGTGAATGACTGCTGAATGAATGAATGTTAGAGTAAATGGCAGAAGGACTGTTGGTGAGCCCACGCTATTCCATGTCATGACACTGCCTCCTTGGCAGTAAGGACCCTTTTGATCTCTTGGATTTCGCTTCCTCCTCTAGCCTTTGAGAAGTGAGCCCCTGGTTCAAAGCAGAGAAGGCTGATAGGGGCACCAAGCTCATTCAGAGACTAGCCCCTCGGTAAGACAGACATGTCCCCCCTCCCTCCCATGGCCTTTATCCAAGCTCCAGTTGCCCCTGAGGCTGTACACACTCCAGCACCCCTGCCCAGGCTGAATGTGCCATCAACTCAGTGTTCACTAGCTGTGTGTCCTTGGCCAAGTCACTTAACTCTCTGAGTCTCAATTCCACATCTATAACATGGGACACATAACAAGGCTATTGTACAGATTGGATGAGGCCAAGTTTCTGCAGGGTTTAGCATGGTGAACCTGTTCTCATAACAGCGCAACTACAGAAAACATCTTCCATGGTATGGACTTGGGGGCCCACTGTTCTAGTCTCTCCACATCTGCATGTTGGGAAAGTTTAACAATGTTTTGAAAATAAAGGGATGGCAGAGGCAATGCAATGAGGTGTTAACCTGTTTCTAAGGGAAAGGAAGGCAGAGGCCACACTGGGACTCGGGGCTGGTTTGGAAGGGTCAGAGAGGGCAGCACAGAAAGCAGGGTGGAAGAGTCCACCTCCCCTCCTGCCAAGTTCAGCTTGGAGGATCTGTGCTGAATCCACTGAGCCCATGAAGACGGCCCCACTATTGGGAAGCCAGAGGAGTCTAGAGGCTGACAACGAGGGTGCCCTTGTCCACCTCCTATTCTTCAGGGATCCTGGCACGATCTTCCATCCCTGCCCGTCTTCTCAAGCGCTCCCCTGAAACCTCTCTTCTTGGCCACCCATTGGGCCCTCTGCTACTGTCATCCAGGCATTACTTTCTCCTTGGTCCTTTCTTTTTAACCCAAGAATATTCAAACCCATTTCTGGCCTCTGTCTCGTTCCTGCTGGCCCACATAGCTGTCCTCGGAATGCTTCTGACAGGGTTGAGAGAAGGGCTCTGGGATCACCCTCAGTGCTGTTCATCAGATATTTCCCATTCTTTTTCCAGGTAACGGCAGTATTGGAGTTAGCCATGTGACTTGCCATATGACATAGAGTTAGCTATCGGATGAGCTTTGGCAAATACAATATGAATGAAAATGTCCTGTGTCACTTCCAGATGGAAGCTTTAAAAGCCAGTGCACTAGAGGGAGGGGGGAAAAAAAGAAAAGAAAAAAAAGCCAGTGCACCATTTGCAAGCTCTTCATTCCTCTGCCAGGCACCTGGCAACACTTCTGCTAACGGCTCCTCTGTCTACTAGGTCCTGGGGTGAGGAGGATGCAGGAATGAGACCCTCAGTCTCTCAACATGAACGTGTAACATGATCAAGAAATAGATTTTTATAATTTTAGATTCGGGGGTTGTTTGTTATCAAGCGTGAGCACGCTGGCTGGTGCAGACTGCATAGGGTCTAGAGAGATGAGATGAAACTTGCTGGCCATGGCTGATGGTTTGACCGTCCCCTCAAGGATACCAGGAGACAGGAGCAGAGGTGGAGGGTCAGGGGAGCACAGTCTCCACATAGAGCCTTTTCAACAGCTATTACTACTCTGGCAGGAAGACATGAGGAGTCAGTGTAGATCCTGGACTGAACATGGTTAGACTGCTAGAGAGGATGGGAGACAAAGTGTGCTTTCTTTTTGTCTTATCTTCCTACTAGCTAATGTCGTATCCCCCCACCCTTGGGGTTCACTTCTAGATTCATATCTTGCCCCAACCCCACCATGCAAGAACTTGGTTGGTCTCCCAAGGTCCCAGATCATGATGAAAATGTGCATTGAGGCTGGGCTTGGTGGCCTAGCCTGTAATCCCAGCACTTTGGGAGGCCAAGGCAAGTGGATTGCCTGAGCCCGTGGATTCGAGACCCACCTGGGCAACTTGGCGAGACTTCGTCTCTATAATAAATCAAAGATTAGCTGGGTGTGGTGGTGCGCACCTGTAGTTCCGGCTACTTGGAAGGCTGAGGCGGAAGGATCACCAAAGCCCAGCAGGTCGAGGCTGCAGTGGCCAGGAGCATGCCACTGCACTCCAGTCTGGTGACAGAGTGAGATTCCAACTCACAAAAAAGAAAAAAAAAGAAAAAGAAAATGAGCTTTGATACTTCTTGCATTCTTGGTCCAAAAGCCAACCCATTTCCCTTTCTACCAGTGCCTTCCTTATTTTATATGGCAGTAAATGTATAAACATGCTAAACATTTTTTGTCTGTTCATTTTTTATGATCTCACAGACAGAAACATGCCTGAGTCCTATGTGTACAATTTGGTAAACTATCACTGGGCCAAGACCCTGTAATTATCACTCAGTCGGTAAATTCTTGCAGGATGCTAAATGAAAACTTTCAGCTGAGGCTCTGAGGCACGTAGAAGCTACGTTCCAAAGACATAGGCATGAAACCAGTTGCATGACTTTCAAAGCCAGGACCTGTCTGAGGATGTGGAAGGACTGGGTTGTTGGGAATTACAGGGGATTTGGAAAGAGTACCTCTTTGGAGACTCCTCAACTGAGAGAACCCACATGCCCACCCAAGAAGGACAGAGTGGAGCTGCCTCCCTCTCCCCTCAGTCAAGAGACAGGGGCTTCAAGGGGAGAGCTTGACACATGTCACTTGCCATCAAAGGGACCCAATGGACTGGTATCTGATGACAAGCTCAGGAAATCTGGAGGACAGTGGAGGAACTGGCTAGTTGAGAGGTGACTGCACTGGATTGGTCTACGCCCCCACACTCTGACAGGACAAAGGATGTGTGACCTTTCTCTGGGGAACAGGTGTGGCTCTCTGGGCAATAGGATCCCAACAGAAAGAGTCTGTGTGGAAGGGACTGCCACAAACAGGGTGTGAGGCAGTTCAGGGAATGCACAGGCCTTGTGGCAACACATGCAGTCAAGTACTTACACTGAGGCCGCTAAGGAGCCCGTGAAGCCCCTTACTGGGTCCTGAGAGAAGGGAATTTCTTGAGAAAGGGGTGGTCCAGGAAGGTAGAACTCTGTTCCCCCTCTTCCTTCTCCACATCCTACTTTGTTCCTCTTCCCCACATCCCACTCCAGCGCTAGAGGCAGGTTCCTTCAGATGGAACCTTGCTCTGGTGGTTCTCAAATGTGAATTTCTCTCGGTCCGGAAGAGTCCAAATGTGTCTATCAGCTTCAAGCTGAGGAAGGGGACTGGAAGACAATGACCACTTCCCCAATTCCTGGACAGCAGGGTTCCACAGCAAAGGGAGAGCAGCTGTCACTGTGAGGCGGGTGAAGACTCCGATTTTATCAGCTACCACTGCACAGTCCATTTGTAAAATGGAGGCTGTCTCTGCTGTCACCACAGCTCTGCTGCCTGGTAGCAGCTTTCAGTGCACCCATTTCTACACAGGAAGAAACTGCCAAGGGGCAGGCCTGAGATACCAGTGGGCGTCAGTCTGACCACAATGCCTCTGCAGCCTCCTGTTTAATTAAGTTAAATTTTTTTATTTTTTTGAGCCAGTGTCTCATTCTCTTGCCCAGGCAGGAGTGCAGTGGCATGATCACGGCTCATCGAGGTCTCAACTTCCTGAGCTCAGGTGATCCTCCTGCCTCAGTCTCCCAAGTATCTGGGACTACAGGCACACACTCCCACACCCAGCTAATTTTTTTTTTTTTTTTTTAAATAGAGATGAGGTGTCACTATGTTGCCTAGGCTGGTCTCGAGCTCCTGGGCTCAAGCAATCCTCCCGCCTTGGCCACCCAGAGTGGTGGGATTACAGGTGTGAGCCACCACGCCTGATGTAATTTTATCTTAGATTCAAGGGATATGTGTGCAGGTTTGCTACACAGGCATATTGTGTGATGGTGAGGTTTGGACTTCTTTCGAGCCGCTCCACAGGTGGTGATCATGGTACTCAGAGGGTGGTTATTCAACCCTTATTCTCCCTCCTTCTCTCGTTCGGGAGTTCCCAGTGTCTATTGCTCCCATCCTTGTGCCCATGTGTGTGCCGTGTTTAGCTCTCACTTGTAAGTGAGAACATGTTGTATTTGTTTTTCTGTTTCTGTGAGAATTTGCATAGAATGGTGGTCTCTGGGCAACCCCCTTGTGTCTCCTCTCCTCCACTGTGGGAGCTTTTCTGTCCTCTCAATAAATCTTGCTTTCAAAAAAAAAAAAAGAATAGTGGCCTCCAGCTGCATCCATGTTGCTGCAAAGGCCATGATTTCATTCTGTGTTATTGCTGTGTAGTATTCCACGGTGTATATGCAGTGCAGTGGCATGATCACAGCTCAGGCCTCCACTTACTGAGCTCAGGTGATCCTCCTGCCTCAGTCTCCCAAGTATCTGGGACCACAGGCACACACTCCCACACCCAGCTAATTTTTTTTGATTTTTAAAATAGAGATGAGGTGTCACTATGTTGCCTAGGCTGGTCTCGAGCTCTTGGGTTCAAGCAATCCTCCTGCGTCGGCCTACCAGAGTGCTGGGATTATAGGTGTGAGCCACCACGCCTGATATAATTTTATTTTAGATTCAAGGGATATGTGTGCAGGTTTGTTACATAGGCATATTGCCCACATTTTTTTATTCAGTCCACCACTGATGGGCACCTAGGCTTTTCCATGTTTTTGCTACTGTGAATAGTGCTCTATCTCCAGTCTCTCTCTTTTTTTTTTTTTTT
>NW_007246683.1:135803-139033 GCF_000164805.1 Carlito syrichta | reverse complement strand
CTGCTGGGCTCCGGTGATCTTTCCACGTCAGCCTTCCCCAGTAACCGGAATTACAGGCATGCGCTATCACGCCTGGCTGATTTTTTGATTTATTGTAGATATGAGGTCTCGCTGCCCAGGCGGGTCTCGAACCCGCGGGCTCAGGCAATCCACTCACCTCAGTCCCCCAAAGGCACAGGATTACAGGCTGAGCCACCGAGCCCGGCTTATCTCCAGTCTCTTTAACTTAATATTTGTCTGTAAGCTCCAGGGTTTTGAGTAAGTCTCCATTTTCCGAAATGTGGGCATGATTTGTGGTTCATTCAACGACAACCACAAATGGGCCAAGTCAGGATGGCTTCAAGATCAAGAACACAGGCTTTGGCACCAGACTGCCTGGGTTCAAATCCCTGTGGGGCTGTTAGTGGATCTATCCTTAGAAAAGCTATCTAGGTGAAGAATTACAGTTCACACAGTGCTCAGTGCAAATAAGAAGCTCTTCGTATATGATAGTAGCCATTATTGTCATCATTCTTGCCCTTGAACTTGAGACCTGGTAAAAGAGATAAATCTCTCCTGAAGGCTTCAATGCTTCGTGACTACTTATGGGATAATTCTGGGCTAAGTCTTGGCTCTTGGACGGCTTCCTGAACACATATAGCAGGGACAGTCTGAGATCTGAAGCATACAGAGCTAAGCTTCTCCTTGTCACCCCCACTGACCTGTCCCACCCTCCTCACTCCCATCGCCTTCCCTTGGGGGTTATCTCTGGAAGCTCCTATGGGCACGTGGAAGGGACAGCAGTCGCCAGGGAGTTGGATAGCACTTGCCACAGTGTTCTGGGTTTCCTTGAGATGTGAACGTGCACTGGATCTGGAGGACTGCCGGGCCTCCTGCCCTCTTCCTTCCTAGGTGGTTTCCCCCACTATGGGAATCCCAGTCAGCCCAGCACACACAGGGGTACGCTGGAGCACAACTCACCAGGTCACCGACACCAATTTTTAAATTCTCAGGAACCTTTGAGTGGGTTGTTAAAGGGTTGGAAAATAAAAATCATGGCCCACCACCAGGCAAAACACTTGGTTTTGGTCAACTGATTCCCTCTGAGGCCTTGATCCAAGATGCAGAGACGAGATAGAATCTATTTATTGCACTGGCATCTGGCCATGGTGGGGCATCTACCGGGGGTGGTGGCGGTGCCCAGGATGCCAGAATCTGCTGCCCCTCCCTGGCATGACTTTGGCCAGGTCTTTCTCTTGCCTGACTTCCTTCATTTCCTTGCCAATTTCCAAGCCTCCCATCAATTTCAAGAGCTTCCCTTTTCTGCTACATTGGCCAGAGCCGATTGCTGCTGAGGGGTCTGCCTTATACCGACGAGTCATCCCTTGCTAGACAGAGGCCCCTGAGGCATGAAAGGAAGCCCTCATTTATTCCTCAAGAAGAAGGGCTGCCTGGGCAGAACACCCGAGGCTTGCTCATTAGCAGACATTTATGGAGCACCCATGGTGTGTCAGGCACTGTCCTAGTGCTAGGATACGGAGCAGAATAGGACAGGTATAACTCTGTCCCCAAGGAACTTACTACACAGCTGATGGAAGGCAGCTGTCAAACAACTAATTAGGCCATTGATTTTTCTGCGGACGGTTCCATCATCATCGGGTTATACCGATCTATTGATAAATATTTGAATCCTGCAGCGGGTTAAGCGCCATGCAAAGTACAAAGGGACATACTGAAAAAAGTGACTCGATCCGTGTCTCCCTCCTGAATTGGCAGTTTCACTGGCAACACAGGTAACTGCTCATGTAGCTGAGTATTTTTCTCACACAAGTTCCCACTTGTCAGGAGGATGGGGAGCTGTGGCATCAGGAAACACTTTTTGGAGAAAGTGGGATTTGAGCACAGCCTCGACAGTGATAAGCAGAAGGAGAAAAAGGAGTTCAACGATGAGAAAACGCACCTGCAAAATGAGCCACCTGGGGTTTACTGCCCAAAGGTGACCAAGGTCAGCGCGGCCACCAGTGCCCTTCTGCAGAGCCACGGGATCCCGTCTTCACACTCGTATAACCAGCTGTTTTCACTCAACAGTATGTCATGGGCATTTTTACATGCCAATTATTCCCAATCTACATCACCATCTAAGCGGCTGGAGAATATTCCACTATACGGATGCACTCTAAATTAATCAAATCCCCATCGATAAACATTTAGTGTTGCAGTCAAGGGCACAGACTCCGGAGCCCCCCGGCCAAGCACAGATCCTGGCTCTGCCACTCCCCGGCTGAGGATGGTGAGTAGAACTCTAACCTCTCCCAGGGCAGGTTCCTCCTCCATAAAACGGGGGCACAGTTGTTCCTGGGTGTCTGTGGGGAGTTGGTTCCAGGACCCCGACGCCAAAATCCAAGAATGCTCAAGTCCCACACATAAACTTTGGCACATCCTCCCGTACACTTTAAATCAGCTCGAGACCACTCATAATTCCTAATAAAATGCCTACACAGGACTTTATTCGCGTACTGGGCGCCGGGCAAATTCCGGTTTTGCTTTTTGAAACTTTGTGGCATTTTCTCCCTGAATATTTTCCATCCAGGGTTGGTTGAATCCACACATGTGGAGGGCTGACTGTATTAATACGTGGAGATGTTGTGGGGATGTTGTGAGTAGACATTTGCAAAATATTTAGAAGCGGTTCCAGCACATAGTAAATGCTCATTTAAGGCAGGCTGTGGTTACTGCCAAGGCAGGACTGTGACATCCTCTGTGTGTGTTCAATGTCCATTTTTGTGCACCCTTCCCGGTACTTTCTCAGGATAAACAACACCTAGAAGTGGAATGAAATAGACAACCACACACATGTAAAATCCCGGCAAATATCGGCCAACCGCCCCCCAGAAGCGCACCCACGGCTGGTGGATGCCGTGGTTGACTGGAGGCGGCACAAGGGCCAGCCCTGCCTCCCGACTCCAGCGCCAGCGACCCTTCCTCGTCTCCCAGTCATCCGAAAACCAGCCCGCGAGGTCTCCCCGATTCGCCGCCTTCCGGGTGGCATTTTGGAATATAAAGCCGGAGAAACATCAACAGCAAGTCAGACTCTCTCACTTTGATTTCTAGAAGGAAAGCTAGAGTGGAGGCCACGCTCGAAAATATAGGTCACATCTCGGTTTCTGTGGTTACCAAACACTGTCAACCACAGCGACTCCCTCCCTCGAGGGTGATGCCAGGGTTCCGCGGCCCGGCAGTCGGGCCCGCCC
>NW_007246683.1:81815-135496 GCF_000164805.1 Carlito syrichta | reverse complement strand
GTTCCGTCTCCCGCCGCCAGGGGGCGGCGCCGGGCAACGCCCGCGGAGATGCCCGGGCTGGTAAACGGGCCCCGCAGGTTCCGGTACCTCCCGGCCGGCGGGGTCTTCTTTTGCGAGTGGCGAGTGCGGAGGGGGCGGCAGGAGGGGGCGGCGGCAGAGGAAGGGAAGAAAAGGGAAAAGAAGGAAGTGAAAGCCTTTCGTATGGGCAAGTCGAGCTTCCAGAACTGGGCGATCTGCTTCAGTGCGAGGGTGTGACTCTGCCATGTCGATTCCGGGCCGCATCCCCAAGAGCGCAGGGTCAAGCGGGATCCAGTCTGAGGGCTGGCTGTGCCCCTCGGATGCAAGTGCCTCACTAAGATACACGAGTAAGGTGCTGTCTGGGGATTAGTGCCAGCCCGGGTGCTTCTTTTGTCCGCCCCTTCCTTCCCTCCCTTGACGCCCTTCTTCCTCCTCCCTTGCTTTTCCAGCCTCGCAGGGGAGTCGAGGTGTGGGGCAGCCACCCGCCTTCTGGTGGTCCAAAGAGGGTGGGAGCTGAGGTTTTGAAGCACCAACCACGTGCAGGTTGGCCCTCGAGCAGCCTTACTGCAGATCCTCACACCGTTCCAGTAGGATAAGAGTGATCGGGCTGTTTCACCCGGAGCTCAGAAAGTCCGAGGTCTCTCCGACAGGCAGGCGGCCAAGCTGGGATTTGAACCCTGGTCCCTCACACTTCAAAGCCAAGGCTTGTTCCACAGCTAAGAAAGAGCACATCACCTCGCCAAAGACTCCACAAAAAGCTCTGCAATATGTCACTCTCCAAAGACCTTGAGAAAAAAGACCCCAAACAGTCCCTGGTTTGAATTTTTCAGCAGAACAATGCAAAGGCCTTTACCTCGGGGAGGCGAGTCTAGTGGGTGAACCGGCTGCCCAGAGGTGGGAGGGAAGCCGGGCTTCGGTTCCCCTTGAACTGCCTCAGGGGCTCTGGGCCTCTTTGGCCACCTCCTGCCACGGTGCTTGCTGCCCCACAGAGAGCTCCAAAGAGGGGCCTGGCAGGCGGGACGCCGCTGCTGACTTTTATTTTCTATTTCAGGCAAGTTGCGAGCAGTCCTTTGGTTTGCCTGCCTGTCCCGCCGCTGCTCCGCCCCTTCCCATTGTTCCATCTGCGGGGGGAGGGAGAGGGGGTGGATTTGGGAGGGGGTGCCCCCGTAATTTTCACGCAGAGGACCTGCTTCGGGCTTCTTCATCTGGAAAGAAATTAGTTTTCCAAGTCACATCATTATAGACAACTTGTAAAAGACTTACTGTGACAGTTTCATGCTTACCTTAGATTAGATGGTGCCCGTTTTTGTGGTTTTGGTTTTTTTTTAAGAAAGTTTGTGTGAACAAAATTAAATCCAAGAAATGTGTTTTTTCTCTAGCTCTCCTTTTTATGAAATAGTAAGAAAAAAGAAAAGAAAAGAAAAGAAAAAAATGCCGCTTCTACCAGTTTGGGGGGATTCCCAGGTTTCCAAGAATTTACTTAACTTGATACATAGTATGATTCTGTGGGAAAATTACAGCAAGAATTTCTTGTCCATCACTAGTTTCCAGTCATTGTTTTGTTGGCTATAATCGGCTTCACGGTAAGAATAAGTTGGTCACCTCTACTAAAGCCCACCATCCTAAAGCTCAGGCCTTTCCCACGGATTCTAGGTCTTGCTCATAACAGCGTTTTGTCACCCAGGACTGGCTTGGCCCTTCACCTGACAGCCCAGGAGGCCAGGCTTTCTCTCCTTAGCGAGTCCTCTGCTAGTCCTGGGAGCCAGCTGCAAGGAGAACTAGCACGGTTGCTTCCAGAATGGGGCTGCCCCCTCTGGGTCGGCCCTGATGTCCCAGAGCCCAGGTCCTCATCCCAGGAGCCAGCAAGAGTCCTCAGCGGGTGAGGAATGCGGCAGCGGCAGCGTGACTGCTGCCTTGTCCCCTCCCGGATGCTGTGGCAGCCTGGAGTAGCGTGGCAATCTCTAGGCCCTTGCTTTGCACTTCCCCTGAGGGTCTCCCCACCTAAACTCTTCCCAGGTCTTGGTAGGGTTCCATCCGGCTGCCTAGATTCTGCTTGTTTATGTCTAGAGGCAGGTGCAGCCCGAGGAATGTTGCAGGGTGCCACCATCATCTCAGGGACTGCCCCTGTTGGGAGAAGCAGTGACACCGCCTAGCAATGGAACCAGACTGCGGGAACAGAGTTACACAGCCTTGGTCACACTCCTTCAATGCGGTGTGCTCCTGCTGTTGTGAGGACTGAACAGTTTCGTCATATGTTAAAGACTTAGCACAGTGTCTGGCCCCTGGAGAGCACAGTAGGATACACCTCTCAGGGTTGTTGGGAGGATTATAAGAAATGATATCTGGAAAAACTCAGAGAAAAGTCTTGATGTCCACATGGATTGTGTGTAAAGACCTTTAGAAATCGTCAATGTCCTGGTGTAGCAAAAAGCTTTAACAATAGAGCGCATCATAATATAAACAGAATATTGTAATGCTACAACAATATAAATACATGCAAATAAGCAAATTGTGCATATGTACATATGCCATTCTATTATAATGATATATAATGTAAACATACTAGAAAGTCTTACTGAACTTGCTGGGCAATAGAGCTCTGTAGTCCCTTAATGAGAGGCACTGCACACAACTATAAATAAGACATTACGAGTCCACATTGAGAGTGGATGCCAAGCTGTTGACTAGGTTTGGTCACAAGCTACGTGATGATTTGTTCCTCACAAAAATTGGCAAATTATTAGATGCCACGGACCTTTGGTCATTTCTCTAACTGTTAAACTGGAGAACAGTCATTGGACAGATTTTAAGGTGCTGGTTTCCTGCCATGAAACGTGCCCTGATCTGAGGGAGAGGCCAATGAGACACGTCCCATGTTCAAGACTGGGAGTGCTGCCGGACACCTCGCAAACTGGCGGAAAGTGAGCAAGCCTCCCACTACTGTGCAGGGGAGTCTCCCAACTTGTGTGCCACCCCTCAGAGCCTTGTACAGCACCAAGGGCCATGCTGCATGTCCCCCATTGCTGGGGTGGAGACCGCACCCCCATTCAGGGAGCACTTCTGGCGAAATTGCCCTTGATGTCAATCGAGGGTTCCCATGTCTCCAAGACCACTTCGATGTCACATCCCAGCACGTGAGCAGAGAGTGGGTAAACACCAACTCCGAACTGGTGTCCGCATCTCCCGGTTGTTTTTCCTGATTCTTTGGCTCCTGGCACCGTCCCTGTGCTGCTCAGGTGCCCTTGCTGTGCAGGTCTGTTTCGGAGCTGAGGATGGTAATGGTGGTCGCCAGCTGCAGTCATGCATCACTTAACAAAGAGGATATTTTCTGAGAAATGGGTCTTCAAGTGATTTTGCCCTTGTGCGGACATCATGTGTACAGTATTTATATAAACCTGGATGGGAGAGCCTGCTGCCTGGGCCACATGGCACAGCCTATTGCACCTGGGTTACACACCTGTACAGTATATTACTGTCCTGAGAAGTATGGGCAATTGTAATGCAATGGTAAGAATTTGTGTATCTAATCTAAACATAGACAAGGTACAGTAAAAATGCAATACTATAATCTTTTCTAAAAACAATTATTTTTATTTTATGCTTTATGTTTAGTACAGGGTACAGAATAATTGGGCAAATAGCTCGTGGAGTTTCTGCACCTGTGCCACAGCCCCTCCCCACCCCGTGGTCCTCTCATTACCATCTCGGATGTGGTACATTTGTCGCAACCAGTGAGCCAATAGTAAAACATGATTGTTAAGTATAATCCATAGTTGACATGGAGTTTCACACCTTGTGTCATCCACTTCTGTGGGTTTGGACAAATGCACAATGAAGGGGGCAAGGGACTGAGAGCCAGGAGAGGGGAAGAGTCGCTAGCCTGCAGGTGTGTGTGCTGGGGCTGCAGCCGAGGGGGCTGGGGGGGGGGGCAGGGGGCACGGATACCGCCCTGAGGGCTGTGGTTTTCCAAGCTGTAAACTGCTGTGATGGGGCTCATGGGACAGAAGCATCCCCAGGCTGCAGTCTGGACAGTGATCTTGAGGGATCAGAATTATGAGAGACTGGGGAGGAGGTTCTTGTGGCGATCCAGGTGTGGTGGGCCAAGGGAGGTCATGGTTGAGTTGGGGCAAGCCAGGAATTAAAGTCGGTAGGACTGCCGCTCTCTGTCTGCCTCACCTCGCATCCTCCACACCTCTGCCAAAGGGGCACAGTGATTCCTCCATGGATCCACTCCTGTTTCGTTTGTTTTTTTGGTTTGGTTTTTGTTTTTAGAGACAGTGCCTTGCTACGTTGCCCAGGCTGGAATGCAGTTGCACAATCATAGCTCACCACAACCTTAAACTCCTAGGTTCATGCAATCCTCCCACCTCAGCCTCTGGAGTAGCTGGGACTGCAGGCTCGCACCACCACCTTTGTCTAGATTTATTTTTATTTTTTTGTATAGACAAGGTCTCTCTATGCTGTCCAGGTTGGACTGGAATTCCTGGACTCAAGCCTCCCAAAGTGTTGGGATTCCAGGCATGAGCCACTGTATCCAGCCCTGGATACACTTCTACAGATCGTCCATCTCAAGAGTCACCAGACAGTATGAGGAACACCTGAAGGGAAGGAGGATGTTTGTTTTTCAGAGATGCCTCAATTTGAGCTCCTGAGAGCGAATGGCTGAAAAGGACTCAGATAAGCTTCAGTAAGAAAGGCATGCATTGGGAAGCTAACAGAACTCATCAAACCTGAGAGCTGGAGAAATGGACAGGAACCAAGATGGCTCCATGTGGCCAGGCAGCAGGAATTCCCCTGTTCTTTGCTTCTCCAAACATTTATTGAGTGCCTACTATGTGCAGGCTTTGTTCAAGTGCCGTGGACAGAGCAGCAAGGAAGAGACTGCTCCACTCTCATGGGGGAAGACAAGAACTGACACATCCACAGGTAACAGGAGGACAAGTGGGCTAGAGCTTTCAAAGGGTAAGGAGGGCCAGGGGCCACACAGAGAATGGGAGGTTCTATTTCAGACAGGAGGACAGGGAGGCCCTTTTCGATGATGTGATCAGAAGAGACTCCTGAAAAGAGAGAGAGCACAGATGTACACATCTCCACTGAAGAGCATCCCAGCAGATGGTGGCGTCAGAACAGGCTCAGTCTGTCATGGGAACAGTGAGACCCAGTGTAGCTGTTGCTGGTTGAGCAGACCACAGTTAGGGCTGTGGATTTTGGGCAAAATGATGAGTTGCTGGTAAGATCTGGACAGGGGATCACACGATCTGGTTTACACATTTAAAGAATCCCTCTGACTTTCACGTGGAATATGGATTGTATTAACAGAAGCGCCCATGCTAAGAGGCAAAGAGGTAACCACGCAGGGGTCTTGGCAACAGGTGACAGGGATTGAGGGAGCAATTGCAGTGGGAAGAAAAGAGTGACCAGACTCTGGATAGTCTTTGAAGGTGGAACTGACAGTATTCATGGATTCAAGAAGGTGGGAAGGGACAGAGAAGCTAAGAATGCTGAGGTTCTTGGCCCAGTGAGATGTCACTCACTGAACTGCGCATGGCTGAGGGAACAAGAGCTGTGTTTGTGTGTGTTGGTGTCACATGAAGACACACAGACATTTAGGAGGATCCCTGAGGATAAAGACAAGCTTCAGCTGTGCCATATCTTTGTGTCCCTTGCTTAAGATCCAAAGTCCTGGAACAGCGTATGCATGTTGCCTAGTGGCACCGAGGCTTGACAAAGAGGCCCAGACCCTGGACAGAGGCCACTCTCTCTCAGGACAAGTCTCCTTAAGGAATGTCCCTGATGAAACTTGGAGTGATGTTAAAAATACGATGGGGCCAGTGTGGTGACAAATGCCTATAAATCCCAGCACTTTGGGAGACCAAGGCTGAAGGATTGCTTGAGGCCAGGAGTTCAAGACCAACCTTGACAACTTGGCGAAACCCTTTCTCTCTACAAAAAGTAAAAACATATATATATGGATGTGGTGGCACTTACCTGTAGTCATAGCTACTTGGGAAGCTGAGATGAGAGGAATCCTTGAGTCCAGAAGATTGAGCCTGCAGTGAGCTATGAACACCACTGTACTCTAGCCTGGGTGACAGAGTAAGAACCTGTTTTTTTTTTTGTTTGCTTGTTTGTTTTTGAGTCGGAGTCTCACTCTGTCGCCCAGACTGGAGTGCAGTGGCCACTCCCGGCCACCGCTGCCTCGACCCGCTGGGCTCTGGCGATCCTTCCGCCTCAGCCTTCCGAGTAGCCAGAATTACAGGCATGTGCTACCACGCCCGGTTGATTTTTTGATTTATTGTAGAGATAAGGTCTAGCTGGTCTCGAACCCGTGGGCTCAGGCAATCCACTCACCTCAGCCTCCCAAAGGCGCGGGATTATAGGCTGAGCCACCGAACCCGGCAAGAACCTGTTTTTAAGAAAATGGGGTGGGATGTTAGAAATGAATGAAGTTCCACTAGAAGACAAGTCTAAGAGCAAAGGCAGGCTGTGCAAGTCTTTTGAAGGACAGTTGGGTCAAACACGAACCAGCATGGAAAAGGCAACAGATTAGGCAGGGAGTAAAGAACAGGAGGTCCAGGGAGATAGGTTTTGATCTGTGTATGGAGGAAATTTCCAACCATTTTCAAAGTCCTCTGGGCCACTGGGATACAACCATTCCCTGGCACTCAACACTTTTTTAAAAAACTAGAGACAAGATTTTGCTCTGTCTCCCAGACTGGAGTGCAGTGGCACGATCATAGCTCACTGTAACCTCGAACTCCTGGGTTCAAGCAATCCTTCTTCCTCAGTCTCTGAATAGCTGGGTCTACAGGCATGCATGGTCACACCCGGCTAATTTTTTTTCCCACAGAAGGGGATCTCGCTAAGTTGCCCGGGCTGGTCTCAAAGTTCTGGCCTCAAGTAACCCTCATGCTTTATCCTCCCAAAGCACTGGGATTACAGATGTGAGCCACTGTGCCCAGCCCACTTGACAAATCTGAGCATCACTTAGGTCCAGCTCTTAGGATGCGGAGATAGAAAGCTAAGCTTGGGAGGTGGTTGAATCAGGTGAAGGACTCAAAGTGTTTGAAGTGAGCCCTCTGGTCTGGAGAATATTTTGAGGGTGCATCGTGTGTGTGTGTGTGTGTGTGTGTATGCATGTTTATTCAAATGTGTGTCATATTCTACCATAATAATAATAATGTGTACACCTACAATAATGAAATATTTCATTATTTGTTTTATGAATTTAGGACTCTGCAATACTGTAATGTGAAAGCCTGATTCTAAATTTAGTTTCCCTGAATACTGGGTTTCAATAACTGTTGAGCTGTATAAGATAATTTTAAAAGATACCCGATTCCAAATGGCAGACAGGTGTCCCTGGTCATAGCTAGTGATTCATAACTTCTGTTTCTCAGTTCCATTATCAGTTGATCAAAAAAGTCTAAAAGAGATGTGGTTAGTAATTTTCCAACTCCTTTCATGTAAATAAGTTATTCTGGAAACTGATTAGGAAGCTATTAGAGTTTCACATTGTTTTAATTATGGTAAAAGATACATAACAAAATTTACAATCTTCACCATTTAAAAAATTTTGTTTTATTTTATTTTTGAAACAAGGTCTTGCTATGTTACCTAGGCTGATCTCAAACTCCTGGACTGAAGCAATCCTCTCATCTCGACCTCCCAAAATGCTGTGATTACAGGTGTGAGCCACCACACCCAGCCTCATCTTAACCATTTTTTAAGTGCACAGTTTAGTAGTATTTACATTGTTGTGAAAGCAATCTTCAGAACTTTTTCATATTGTAAAATTAAAGCTCTATGCCCATTAAACAACAATGTAGCTTTATATTTTTAATAATTAGGTTCAAAACCTGAGAACATCCTTCATTTTTCATTTGGAAAACAAAAAATTTGTTTCTAAATTTTAAAATAGGTACATAGAAGGGTTTATTGTGGCCGCACATCTTTTTTTTGTAACAAAATTGAAAACATAATATGTTGGAAAACATCTAGAAACATCTGTTACACAGTGATCTTTCCGTAGCATGTTTCTTTCAAAAAGCAGATGACTTCTAATTTATTATTCAAAACAGCACCTTTACTTGAACATACAGAAGAAATCCATTTCTTTCTTCAATTTTGCCTGCTATATGCCTGTATTATTGAAAGTCATTTGTCATCCCAAGAAAGGCTGGCAAATCTGGAGCACCTGTATTTTTTATTGAAGAAGACAACACTGTTTGTTAAGGTCAGTGCCTGGCAGTATAACATTGTATACAGATTGAACAGTATTGTTAACATTTTTTCCCATAAAGTTGACCATATCGGTGACCTCTTTTAACACTTTGTATACTTTCGGGTTCCAGTTCTTTCATGCAATACTTCATCTCTAAATGATGCCGCACATGGTCTTCATTTGTAGTGCTTGCTCTGAGATCTTCCCCAAGACCTGTGAAAAGAAAATTGCAGGGCTTCCAGGCAAGATGGCAATGGAACAGGTTGGACTGTGAGAGTCTCCACAAAAGTGGGTGTCCATAAATACTCTCTGCGTGAATGGGTGTGTGTTGGTAGGGCTCTCCTCTGGAGGTGACTGCAACCCAATACCACCCTGAGATTGGAGACGGAGACCTGGGTGCACAGGATCGTCTACTATTCTTGGGGCTCTCTTGAGAGGAGGCAGCAGAGAATAGCCTCTCCTCACCAACTGGCACCTGGCCTATGCCATCACCTGCAGTAGCAGACTGGGCACAAGCAGGAGGAACCATGGAGAAGGCAGGTCATGGAAAACTGGAATAAAACTCCAATGCTGGTGACGAGACACCCACGGGTGCCATTTTCTCAGTCCTGGGACCATGCAGAGACTTGCACTGCCCTGCCCAGCTCTGTCCAGCCTCCATCTTGGGACCCTGAGGCTATCTTCTCATCAGAATCAGAGAGGCAGATGCTCCTCCCCCACACTAGAACAGGCACAGATATGTCAGATCTGAGTAGGACACTTGACAGCAGTAGCGAGTAGGCTGGTATACCTGTCTGTTTTCCCTCTTCTTCTTCTCCAAAGGAAGAATATGAGTCTCACACAGACCCCTGGGAGGTCAGCCACTGAGAATACAGACTTCAGAACTCAAACAATGAAGAGACCCCAGAATGACTGATCTCAAACCACAAACCCAGATATCAAAATATTAATAGACAGAATAAATAGAAATGAGGAGAGATAAGAGGGAAGAATGAAGAAGTTTATAACTGAGATAACAGCAATAAAAAAAAAATACAGTGAACGAAGTAAGCAACAAACTAATAAGCATGGAATGTAGAATTAACCAAATAGAAGAAAGAATCTCAGAGCATGGGGACCAAAACATGAAACTAATCCAAACTGTTAAAAACATAGAAGAGAAGCTTAAGAAGACAGACAAAACCTCCAAGAGATGAGCGATTATTTCAAGAGGCTAAACCTAAGATTAATTGGAATCCCTGAGGTAGATAGAGAGACAGAGACCACCCTGGAACAAACATCCCATAAAATTATTCAAGAAAACTTCCCTCATGTCATCAGTGACATGACCATTCAAACACAAGAGATTCAGAGAACCCCTGCAAGACAACAAATGAGAAGACCAACTCCTAGATACATAGTAATTAGCCTACACAATGTAGGTATAGAAGAAAAATTCCTAAAGGCAGCAAGAGAGAAAGGTCAGACTACCTACTGGGGAAGACCAATTAGAATAGCAGCAGACTTAGCTACAGAAACACTTCAGGCTAGGAGAGCTTGGAGCCCATTCTTCAAATTTCTCAAAGATAAACAATTTCAACCAAGAATTACCTACCCAGCTAAGCTAAGTTTCATGAGTGATGAAGAATTAAAATCCTTCCCAGACATTCAATCCCTAAGAGTTTACACTGCCTCCAGACCAGGTTTATAAGAAACACTCAAGAAAGTATTAAACACAGAAGAAAGGAAAAAAAGAATGACAACACCTTTCACAAGGATGCAGGAAAAGGATTGAAAACATACATGAATCAGCTCCAAAATAAAAAAGACAAAAAAGAAAAGAAAAAGAAAAAAACAAACAGCAGCAACAATAACAAACTCTATAAGAACTTCATAACAGAGTTAAACCCTCACATCTCAATAATTAGCCTGAAAGTGAATGAATTAAATGCACCACTGAAAAGCCATAGAATGGCAAACTGGATAAAATATTATGAGGCTACAATATATTATCTCCAAGAGACTCATCTCACCAGAAAAGACACTCACTCAAACCAAGAAGATAGGAAACAAAATTTCAGGTGAACAGAACACAAAAGAAAGCAGGATTTGTGATCTTAATATCAGACAAAATACCCTTTAAACTATCAAAAATTAAAAAACATATGGAAGATCACTACATAATGGAAAAAGGTTCAATCCATCAACAAGAAATACCCATCCTAAACATATATGCACCCAACAAAGGAGCACCAATTTTCATAGAGCAGCTTCTAGATAAACTAAAAAAAGATATTGACTCTAACATTATCACAGTTGGGGACTTAAACACCTTGCTAACAACCCTAGACACATAATAAAGACAAAAAGTCAACAAAAAGATCCAGAACCTCAATGTGACACTTGACCAAAGAACTTAATTGATACCTACAGAACACTCCACCCAACAACCATGGAATATACATTCTACTCATCACCACATGGAATGTACTCTAAGATTGACCACATCCTTTGCCATAAATCAAGCATAAACAGATTCCATAAGATTGAAATTCTGCCACGCACCTTCAGAGACCACAGTGGAGTAAAAGTAAATATCAACACCAACAAAGTTCCCTCAAAACCCACAAAGACATGGACACTAAACAGCATGATGCTAAACAACTCCTGGGTCAACATGAAAATCAAAACAGGGATTAAAAGATACCCGGAAATAAATGAAAAGAAAGAACCATCTTACCAAAATCTCTGAGATGTCATAAAAGCTGTTCGAAGAAGGGGATTCATATCTCTACAAACGCACATGAAGAAAATGGAAAGATCACAAGTTAACAGCCTAACAATCACCTAAGGAAGCTGGAAAAGCAAGACCACCAAAACCCTAACTTCAGCAGAAGAATCCGGGTCACCAAAATAAAAGCCCAAATTTGGGACATAGAAGACAAAAATATAATACAAAAAAAATCAATGAAACCAAAAGCAGGCTTTTTGAAAGGATAAATAAGATTGATGGACCCCTAGCTAGACTGACCAAGAAAAAGAGAGAAAAACCCAATCAGAAATGCAAAAGATCAAGTCACAACTGATCCCAAAGAAATAAAAAAATTTATCGGAGATTACTATGCAGACCTGTATGGAAGCAAATTCGAAAACCTAAATGAAATGGAGGACTTTCTTCCATCATACAACCACTCCAGGTTGAAACAAGAAGAAATCAAGAAACTAAATAGACCAGTAACAACCCAGGATATCAACTATGTCAAAGAAAACTACCTACAAAAAAAGCCCTGGACCAGATGGCTTTCCAGCAGAATTCTACAAAGCATAAAAGTAGGAGCTGATGACAATCATTTTGAAAGTATTCTAGGCAATAGAGAAAGATGGAACTCTCCTCAAATCATTTGATGAAGTTAACATTACATTGATATCCAAACCAGGAAAAGATCCAACAAAGGAAGAGAAATACTGGCCATTATCCTTGATGAATATAGATGTTAAAATTCTCAACAAGCTTCTAGCAAACTGGATCCAACAACACATCTCAAAAATCATGACCAAGAAGGCTTCATCTCTGGGATGCAGGGCTGGCTCAACCTGCGCAAGACCACAAACATAAGTAAAAACAGATGTAAAGACAAAAACCACATGATTACATCATTAGATACAGAAAAAGTTTTTGATAAAATCCAGCACTCCTTCTTGATAAAAACCCTCAAACATCTAGGTATAGATGGAGCATACCTCAAGATAGTAAGAGCTATCTATAAGAAACTCACAGCCAACATACTGATAAGAAGGCAGAAACTGGAACCATTTCCCCTGAAAACTGAAACAAGACAAGGATGTTCACTCTCACCTCTCCTGTTCAGCATAGTATTGGAAGTTCTAGCTAAAGCAATCAGACCAAGAGAAGGAAATCAGGGATATCCAAATAGGAAAAGAGGAAGTAAGTTATCCCTTTTTGCAGATGCCATGATTCTATACCTGGAAAACCCAAGAGAATCTGTCAAAACCTCCTTACACTGATAAAGGACTTTAGCAAAGTCTCATGGTATAAAATAAATGTGCGAAAGTCAGTCACATTCCTATACACCAAGAATAAATGAATAGAAACTCAAATAAAAAGCACAATCCTATTTTAAAAAGCCACAAAAAAATGAAATACCTTGGCAACTTCCTAGCCAGAGATGTGAAGGACCTTTACAATGCAAACTACAAATCACTGCTCAAAGAAATCAAAGATAACACAAACAAATAAAAAAAATTCCATGCTCATGGACTGGAAGAATCAACATTGTTAAGATGTCCATCCTACCCAAGGCAATCTACAGATTTAATGTAATATCCATTAAATTACCAGTAGCATTCTTCTCAGACCTGGAAATGACAATACAGAAATTCATATGGAAACATAAATGACCACAAATAGCCAAACAATTCTCGGGGCAGAGGGGGCGGGGAACCAAAGTAGAAGGCATCACTCTTCCAGACTTTAAGCTTTACTATAAAACTACAATAATCAAAACAGCCTGGTATTGCTACAAGAACAGGCATATAGACCAATGGAACATGATAGAGATTCCTGAAGCAAAGCCTCAATTTCTCAACCAACTCATCTTCAACAAATCCTCCACCACCAACCACTGGGGAGAGGAGAACCTATTCAGTAAATGGGGCTGGGAAAACTACCCGACTACATGATAAGACTGAAACAAGATCCCTACCTATCACCGTACACAAAAATCAGCTCTAAATGGATCAAAGAGCTAAATGTAAAACCTTAAACTATGAGAGCCTTAGAAAATGCAGAAAACACCCTTATGGAAATTGGAACTGGCAACCAATTTCTGATCAAAACCCCAAGTGCCCAGGCCATAAGAGATAAGATAGACAAGTGGGACCTTATCAAACTGACAAGCTTCTGCAAAGCCAAAGAGACCATTGAGAGAGCTGGGAGACAGCCCACAGACTGGGAAAAAATATTTGCCAACTATATATCTGTCAAAGGCCTGACATCTAGGATCTACAAGAAACTGAAACATGCCGAAAAGAAAAAAACAAACAACCCCATTACAAAGTGAACAAAATAAATAAACAGACATTTCTCAAAAGAAGACATATGAGCAGCCAACAGATACATGAAAAAATGCTCAGCCTCACTAGTCATCAAAGAAAGCAAATGAAAACCCCACACTGAGATAACCACCTAACTCCAGTCAGGATTGCCATCATCAATACCTCAAAAAACAACAGATGGGTAGAAGGGAACACTTCTGCACTGTTGGTGAGAGTATAAGCTAGTACAGCCTCTGTGGAAAACAGTGTGGTGATTCCTAAAAGATCTAAAAATCAACATCCCATATGACCCTATAATCCCCCTACTGGGAATATACCCAGAGGAACTCAAATCACTCTATGAAAAAGATAACTGCACACACTTGTTTATTGTAGCATTATTCACAATAGCAAAAACATGGAACCAACTGTGCTGCCCATCAAAAGAGGACTGGATAAAAAAAAAAAAGTGGTATATATACATGATGAAATAGATTCAACACAATCTCTATCAAATTACCAATGTTATCCTTCACAAAATTAGAAAAAACAATCCTGAAGTTCACATGGAACCAAAAAAGAGTCGCAAAAGTCAAAGCAAACCCAAGTAAAAAGAAGAAAATGTTATTTCCTTCTCTTATCCAAATGATCTTTCAGTTATTGTAGTCACAAAATTATATCTGCATGCACTGTGTCCATATCAACTAAAATGAACTTTTGTGATACATTATTCTCTTAAATCATGCACAAAACAAAAATGGTACCAGGTTTTCTAATTGCCTGTGAATTTACCTTTACCAGAGATCTTACACTTAATAAAGCTTTTGGGTTCCTTTCTAGTCTTTGCTTTTCAAATGGAACAACTCCCCTCGTTGCAGGACAGGACTGGTGGTACTTTAAGCTTTTGGTTATCTGGGAATGTCTGGATTTCTCCCTCATTTTTGAAGGACAGTTTGGCTAAATATAGGATTCTTGGTTGACAGGTTTTTGTTCTTCCAACGCTTTGAATATTTGAATCCACTGCTTCTGCCTTCCAAAGTTTTTGATGACACATCTGATGATCTTATGGAGAAATTATGATGAGGGCTACCTTCTTGGCAACCCAATAATATATCTTATTGTGTCTTACACCACAGAACATGTCCCTGGCTAGCCTGAGGTTTTTGGTCGCTATTACCAGGAAGCTACTTTGACTTGTGGAGTTAGACCATGTTGAGCCTCTTGTCTCCTTCTTGATTTCCTACTCTGTATTTTTCCTACTCTTTGTTGCTTTTCATTTTCCTCCTTCTTTTTTCTTTTTGTGATTTGTTCTTGTCTCTACTTCCTTTCCATTTCCCTTTCATTTTCTTTTCTTTTCCATTCTTTTTGTTTCTCTTTTTCTTTGTTTATTCTTTTTTTTACTTTCTCCCTTTTTTATTTTCCCCATTTTATTATCATTCCCTTTGTGATTTTTCCTTGTGTTTGTCTTTTGTTCCCCTTGTTTTGTCTTTAAATTTTGTTAGCATTGTTAATGTAGTTAGTAGTCAGTGTTATTTCTTAGCATATTTATGCAGTTAGTGTGGTTTTTAGCAAGGTAGCACCGTCAGTAATGTTAGTGTGATTTCTTAGTAGTGTTAGCAGACAGTATTATTACTGTTGTTTGTTAGTATTTTGACCCTGTTTAATATAGTTGCTGTAGTTACTTAGTGAGTGTAGTTAGTGTGTATTTAGTGTAGTTAGACTATGCAGCAGGGCATGATCTCCACCACAGCCAGTGGAAAGACCCGGGTATATTGTCGAGTCCTGAGGACCATCAGCTGGGGCATCTTTGCTGAAGTCAAGCTTGCCTGGCACATATTGACTAGGACCAAAGTGGCAGCAAAACTTGTATCCAAAAAACAACCGGCCTCCTCCAGTCGCTGGCAGCTCTCCTACAGAGAGGCTAAAGTCATGAAGGCCCTTAGGCAGCCAAACATCATCCAACTGTTCCTCATCACTGAAAATGAACCCAACGTGAACATCATCATGGAATATGCCAGTGGAAGTAACCTTGACCAACACATCCTCTGGAAGGGCTGCAAGGGGGAGGAGGAGGCCCAACAGCTCTTCCACCATATGTGCTCTGCCCTCCACTACTGCCACCGACAAATCATTGCTTGCCAAGTCGTGAAGCCAGGAAACATCCTCCTGGATAAACACAGGAGAGTCAAAGTCGCCAACTTTGGCCTAGGCACCTCCTTTCAGGAAGGTCAACAGCTGACCTCCATGTGTAGCTCTCCCTGTTATTTTTCTGGGGCACAAACACCACGGCCGAGCTGTGGACGTGTGGAGCCTTGGCGCGATCTTATACGCCATGGTGGCTGGGAACCCACCTTTTGATAAAGATGATTTTCAGGACCTCAGAAAAAGCATCATTTCTGGAAACTACAAAATTCCTTTTTATGTTTCTTTCAAGTTAGAGGTTGTCACAAAAAGTTCCTGACCCTCAATCCCAGGAATAGGCCCACACTAGAGGTCATGCTGCAGGATCCCTGGGTCAGCGCCAGCCTGGAGACACTAAGGGCACACGAAACGCCACTACTCCCTGATCACCTGGACCCCCAAGTTATAGAAATAATGGGAAGTGTGGGGTTCTAGGAAGAAGAGATTGAAGACTCCCTAACACGGAAGCTGCATGACCAAACCATGGCAATGTATTTGATGCTGCAGCACAGCAAAGCCCAGGGCGAGCACATCACCATCAGACAGCGGGGCCTGAGTATGAGACGTCTCACCAGGCTTCTTCCATTCCCTAAAGTTAACTTCAACTTCGCCTGCAAAAAGAAGACTGAAGCAAGTCTGCTGTGCCATCCCTGGGAAAGCCTGAAAAGGACTGGAAGTCACAGACCACCAGGATAAACATCATGGCTGCCAATTCCCTGCCTGACCTGTAGGCAACAGCGACCCATTCCAGCACAGCCTCTCAACGTGGCTCTGGGCAGCCAGAGGGTGGGACTTCAGCCTCCCCCAGTGAAGAAAATCAGGGCTGGCAGGGGGCCATCAGGAGGTCTGTGAACATTTTAAGAAGATGTTGCTGCCTGCTGGCACAGAAGACCTGCCAACGGAGAAATCGGGTGACTTCAGTCAGTCTCTGAGATAGCTGAGGCTGAGCCAAAAACCAGGACGGAGAGCAAAAAGACCTGCACTCCTGGGACCTGGATGACATGGTGCGGTGGCTCGGCCAGTGGGGATTCAAGTAGCTGTGGGAGGAGCCAGGCAAGAAACCCACGTTGCTGCGTGCGCAGCACACCTGGCCCAGAGGCCTTGCTGGGCAGAGGACAGATGTTGCAACTGCCTCAGGGGCTCTGCAGGGATTTCAGTGGGGAGGGCATCTGGCACCCACCCCTCCACCCCTTGGCCTTCAGAGACAGCCTATCCACAGTTGGGAGGCAGGGAGCAGTCCTGCTCAGAGACCAGGCTCAGATGTGGGCCTCCAGCCAGCCACAGGTTGAAGGGGAGCTTTCCAGAGCAGCTGCTGCTCTGGAGAGGACCTGCAGGGAGTGAGGGCATAGACTTCCACTGAACAGGACTCCTCTGGCTGCAGAACTGGAGGATGGCAGTGCTTCTTGCTGAGAGAGAGAAGATGGGGATGAGAGATCTGAGGAGAAACCCGAGTTCCCCTGGGGGGGACTAGTGAAGTCTAGTGTGTCATTAGAAAGCTTCATGGTGTCCACAGCTACTATGTGAAAACCATGTTTCCAAACATTATCTTAAAGTGATATGACATTGGAGAGAGAGAGAGAGAGAGAGAGAGAGAGAGAGAGAAAGAAGAGAAGAGAAGAGAAGAGAGAGAAGAGAAGAGAAGAGAAGAGAAGAGAAGAGAAGAGAAGAGAAGAGAAGAGAAGAGAAGAAAAAAAAAGAAAAAAAGAAAATTGCAATCAAAGCATCCGTCCCTGCTGGGGTTACATTTACACTGTTTTCTCGCTGTTTTCATCCCTCCACCCCTTCCTCCTCCTCCTTCTGAATCTCCAGTGTCCATTACACCATCATCTATGTCTTTTCAGATCCTCAGTTGAACACCCCCTTATAAGTGAGATCTTTTAAGTGTTTGGTTTTCTGTTCCTGAGTTAGTTCGTTTAGGATAAAGTTCTCTAATTCCATCCAAGTTACTGCAAAAGACATTATTTCATTCTTTTTGATAGCGGAATAGTATTCCAAGGTGTATATACACCACATTTTCATTATCCATTGATTGGTTGTTGGACATCTGGGTTGATTCCACATCTTTGCAATTGTGAATTGTGTTGCAATGAACACGGAGGTGCAGGTGTCTTTTTAATATAACCACCTCTGTTCCTTTGGGTAGATATCTATTAGTGGGATTACTGAATCAAATGGTAGACTTACTTTCAGTTGTTTGAGAAATCTCCATACTGCTTTCCATAGAGGCTATGCTAATTTACACTCCTTCTGACAGTGTATAGTCATTCCCTTTTCTCTACATCAGCGCCAGCATCTATTGTTTTTTGATTTTTAAATAATGGCTACCTGACTGGTATAAGGTGGTATCTCATTGTGGTTTTAATGTGCATTTCCCTGAGGATGAATGATATTGAGCATTTTTTGACATATTTGTTTGTCATTTGTATATCTCCTTTTGAGACATGCCTGTTCATGTTGTTTGTCCACTTTTTAATGGGATTATTTGTTTTTTATTGCTGATTTGTTTGAGTTCTTTGTAGATTCTGAATATTAGTCCATTGTCAGATGTATAGTTTGAAAATATCCTCTCCCATTCTGTAGGTTGCCTTTTTGCTCTGTTGATTATTTATTTTGCTTTGCAGAAGTTTTTTTATTTAATTAAGTCCCACTTCTTTATTTTTGTTTTCATTGCATTTCCTTTTGGAGTTTTAGTCATAAATTATTTGCCAATGTCCATGATACTTTTTCCAAGGTTTTCTTCTAGGATCTTTATGGTTTCAGGTCTGACATTTAAGTCTTTAATACATCTTGAGTTAATTTTTGTATATGGGGAGAGATAGGGATCAACTTTCATTTTTCTGCATATAGTTATCCAATTTTTTTTTTTCCTCTTTTAATTTTTATTGTAAAATTGTGGGGTAAATTCAGGGTTAGGTGTACAAATATTCATTGTACAGGTACCCTTATTGATGAGGTATGCCCCTCCTTGCCCAGACAGATATCGACTACTGTCAATCCCACCTCCCCATCCCCCACCCCCGCAGTTTCCCACTACTTTCAATCCTTATATATTCTTATAGTAATATGGTGATTGTTCAAGGACCACTTATGAGTGAGACATGTGATACTCAGCTCTTTGTTTCTGTGAGAGATCACTCAGTATTATAAGCTCTAATTCCATCCAGGTTGCTGCGAAGTTCATAATTTTGTTCATCTTTATGACTGTGTAACATTCCAATATGTCTATGTACCACATTTGTTTTTTTATCCAGTCCTCTTTTGATGGGCAGCATGGTTGGTTCCATGTTCTTGCTATTGTGAACAATGTTGCAGCTATTCAATTTCCCCAGCACCATTTGTTGAATAAGGTGTCCTTTTCCTAGTGCATGTTTTTGTTTGTTTTGTCAAATATTACTTGGTTGTAGGTATTTGGGTTTATTTCTGGATTCTCTATTTTGTTCCATTGGTCCATGTGTCTGCTCTTGTACCAGTACCATGTTGTTTTGGTTACTATAGCCTTGTAGTGTAGTTTGAAGTCAGGTAATGTGATGTCTCTAGCTACATCTTTTTATTAAAATAGCTTCCAAACAACCAAATTCTTTGTTCTTCATCACTGAAACAAAATTTAGCAAATACCATGAACTAATACATGTAAAAAAAAAAAAAAAAAAAAGTACTGTACTTTTATTCAACTATACAGCAAATGTACCAAATTGCATGTTTGTCTGTTCCGCCCCCCCAAAAATGTTAGGTCAGACCTGATGGGGGTGTCTGTGAGTGATCTGGTGCCACATGTAAGATGCAAACAATTGCACAGAAGTTAGATTGGAAATTATAGTTTATTTAGAAAGTAAGTTAGAGAGAGAGGAGATTCACCTCCCCAAGGTAGGAGAAGGGACCAAAGCTAGGAAACATGGCCTGGCCATAGCTCAATGAGCACATGGCCTGGCCAGTGTTTAACAAGGCAATTATGCATATTTTTCTAATACTTCTGTTTTCAAATTTTAACAGCATGTTCTGTGTCTGTCAGCAGTATTCACTAATAAGAGATTGCATTTTATTTTTTCTATAAATTATTTCTGTTATATCATTATCATTATTATTATTATTACTGAGTTGGAGTCTAACTCTGTCACCCAGGCTGGAGTGCAATGGCATGCTCACGGCCACCCCACATCGACCTGCTGGGTTCCGGCGATCCTTTCCACTTCAGTCTTCCGAGTAGCCAGAACTACAGGCATGTGCTACCATGCCTGGCTTATTTTTTAATTTATTTTAGAGATGAGGTCTCACCATATTGCCTAGGCAGGTCTTGAACCCGTGGGCTCAGGCAATCCTCTCACCTCGGTCTCCCAAAGTGCTGGGATTACCTGCTTGAGCCACCACGGCCGGTCTATTTCTGCTCTTTTTACATGACAAAAGAACAAATATCCAGGAATGATATGTGAGCTTTTGTCTTTGCACAAAAACCTTAGACAAGGCTTCTAAACATTTATCATCGTGTATAATCAAATGTTTTAAGGTTTGGATCAAATACTTCATTGCTAGAAAAATTATTGAGTTATATTCGAGTTCTGGATATTAGTTTTTTTAGCATCACTAAAATATACAAGTCTCAGGTGTACAACTCCCTGAATTTTTACCTATGTATCTACGGGTGTTACCATGTCTCCAACCAAAAAATGAAACTTTTCCTGAGCCACAAAAATTTCCATTTTTCCCTTTCTGATCAAAAGCCTGCAGCAGGAATTTCTGACTTCTAACATGATGAATTTGTTTGCCTATTCTTGAACCTTATATAAATGGAATCATACATCCTTTGTGACTACCTTCTTTTTGCTCAATTTTTTCAGGGTAAATCTAGGTTATCGACTATATCAATATTTCATTCTTTATCATTGCTGTGTGGTGTTATTCCAATGTATCAATATATAAATAGACCTTTATTTGTTCATCCATTCTCCTACTGGACACTTGCATGATTTCCAGTTCAGAACAACAAGGTTGCTATAGGCATTTTTGTACAGACTTCACCGAACAGGTGTATATTTAATTTCATTAGAAACCGCTAAGCAGTTTTCCTGTGTTACATTCAGGAAATGGATGAGAGTTTTACCAGGAATGGATGAAGGCTCACTGGTTCTCATGTCTGTTGACACTTGGCCTTGGTCTTCTAAATTTTAACCACTCTGGTGTCTGTTGATATCACACCGCACTTTTAACTTGTATTTCCATGATGAATAATAATGGAACAAATATTCATTGGCATGTTGGATATCTTCTTTAGTGAAGTGCTTGTTCACATATTATACCTGTTAAAAATGTGTTGTCTTGGCAGCGCGTTTGGCGGTCCTGCGGATCTGTCTCTTGCTTCAACAGCGTTTGGACGGAACAGACCCGGGGACTGCCTCTCTTCCAGCCTCCCACTGCCCTCCGATCTCCTCTCCACTTGCAACCTCCCAGACCACCTTCTCGGTCACCTCCTGTGTCTGGGACCAGCGACCACCGTTTTTGCGGCTAGTTCCTTGCCGACCAACCATGAGCTCCCAGGTTCGCCAGAATTATTCCACCGACGGGGAGGCAGCCGTCAACCACCTGGTCAATTTGCATCTGCGGGCCTCCTACGCCTGCCTCTCTCTGGGCTTCTGTTTCGACCGCGACAATGTGGCTCTGGAAGGCGTGGGCCACTTCTTCCCCGAGTGGGCGGAGAAGCGTCAGGGCGCCGAGCGTCTTGTGAAGATGCAAAACCAGCGTGGCGGCCGCGCCCTCTTCCAGGATATCCAGAAGGCCTCTCAAGATGAGTGGGGTAAAACCCTGGATGCCATGGAAGCCGCCATGGCTTTAGAGAAGAGCCTGAACCAAGCCCTTTTGGACTTTCATGCCCTGGGATCCACAGACTCCCATCTCTGTGACTTCCTGGAGACCCACTTCCTAGATGAGGAGGTGCAATTCATCAAGATGGGGGACCACCTGACCAACCTTCACAGGCTGGCAAGGTATGAGTCTGGGCTGGGCGAGTATCTTTTCGAAAGGCTCACCCTTAAGCACGACTAGGAGCCCAGCGGCCTCTGGGGCCCCCTCTCACAGTATCAGGGTTTCTTCTGCTTGAGCCTCCCCCTCCAGCCACTGGACAGCTTTTTACCGCCCTGGACCAAATAAAAATAAAGCTTTTTGCAGCAAAAAAAAAAAAAGGTGTTGTCTTTTTCTTATTGTCTTATAGAAGCTCTTTATATATTCTGGATCTGCACTGCTTATTAGATTGTGCTGCAAATGTATTCTCCCACTCGATAATTTGCCTTTTCACGTTCTTTTTTTCAATTTATTTTATGTTAAAGATGTGAGGTACAATTCAGGATTAGGTATAGTGGTCATATACATGACCATTATAGTGGTCATTGTACAGGTAAAGTTTGGGTCTCCCTTTGGTCCCCACTTTGCCTGATTTGAGATCAGGTATACTTATTAATGTTATGTGCAGCTCCCTCTCACAGTTTCCAACTACTACCAATCCCTTTCTTATAGTATTATAGTAAATGTTCAGGGTCCACTTATGAGTGAGAACATGTTCTCAGTTCTATGTTTCTGTGATAAACCACTGAGAATTGTAGACTCTAATTCCATCAAAGTTGCTGTGAAGTCTATACTTTTGTTCTTTATGACTAATTCATTTTCTTTTCTTATCTTTTTTTCATGGTCATTATATTTCTTTTTTTATTTTAAAGATGTAGGGTACAATTCAGGGTTAGGTATATAAATGTTATACAGGTACCCTTGCTGATGAAGTGTGCCCCTCCCTCCCCTGGCAGTTTCCCCTGAACAATCCCTGCCATCCCCTGGCGGTTTCCCACTACTGCCATTCTTTCTTATAGTATTATGAAAATTGTTCAAGTTCTGCTTATGAGTGAGAACACATGGTACTCTGTTCTTTCTGTGATAGATCACTGAATATGATAGACTCTAAATCCATCCAAGTTGCTGTGAAGTCCATGTTTGTCCTTCTTAATGGCTCCATTGTGTGGGTGTATACTACATTTTTTTAATCATCCAGTCCAGCTTCCATGGGCAGCATGGTTGTTTCCATGTTTTTGCTGTTGTGAATAGAGCTGCAACAAACATGTGTGTGCAGGTATCTTTTTTGTAGAATGATTTGAGTTCCTCTGGGTATATTCCCAATAGGGGGACTGCTGGGTCATATGGAAGGTCAGTTTCTAGTTCTTTCAGAAATCGCCACACTGCCTTTCGAAGGGGTTGCACTAGTTTGCATTCCCACCAGCAGTGTAGAAGTGTTCCTTTTTTCCCCCATCCTCGACAGCATCTGTTGTTGTTTGTTTTATTAATGATGACCATTCTCACTGGGGTTAGGTGGTATCTCAGGGTGGTTTTGATTTGCATTTCTCTGATGATGAGTGAAGCTGAGTACTTTTTCATGTGTCTATTGGCTGCCCGTGTATCTTCTTTTGAGAAGTGTCTACTCATGTCTATTGCCCACTTTTTAATGGGGCTGTTTGTTTTTTCCTTTCAGCGCATTTGAGTGCCTTGTAGATCCTAGATGCTAGGCCTTTGTCAGTTATACAGCTGGCAGATATTTTTTCCCATTCTGTGGGCTGTTTCCCTGCTCTCTTGATGGTTTCTTTTGCTTTGCAGAAGCTCATCAGTTTGATGAGGTCCCACTTGTCTATCTTATTTCTTAAGGTATGGGCACTTAGGGTGCTGATCAGGAGTTAGTTGCCAGTTCCAATTTCCATAAGGGTGTCTCCTGCATTTTCTATGATTCTTATAGTTTGAGATTTTACGTTTAGGTCTTTGATCTATTTATAGTGAATTTTTGTGTATGGTGATAGGTAGGCGTCCTGTTTCAATCTTTTGCATGTGATCAGCTAGTTTTCCCAGCACCATTTACTGAATAGGTTCTCCTCTCCCCAGTGGTTGTTGTTGGAGGCTTTGTCAAAGATGAGCTGGTTGAGAAATTGAGGCTTTTCTTCCAGAATCTCTATCCTGTTCCATTGGTCTATAAACCTGTTCTTGTACTAATATCAGACTGTTTTGATTACTGTAGCCTTATAGTAACATTTGAAGTCTGGAAGTAGTAATTCACTTTCTTAATGGTGTTTTCTGGTGAGCAGTTCTAACTTCTGATGAAATCCAATTTATCAGTAATTTTATTTCATGGATCGTCCTTTGTGTTTTATTTAAGAAATCTGTACTCTGCCTAAGTCATGAGGATATTCTTCTATGTTTATAGCTTTACACTTTCTAGGTTTGGCTTTTACATTTAGGTTAAAGATCCATCTTGCATTAATTTTCTTTAGTTCGGGGACAGGTTTCTTCTTCCTTCCTATAATGTGGATATCCAGTTAGCTGTTCCAGTGCCCCTTCCTGAAAAGCAGATGTTAGCTTTAAGTGTCAAACAAATCATGATGACTTCATATAACCATCAGAATTAGAAAGTGTCTATAGATACAATGCACACTTAGGATGATGGTCATCATTAAGAACAATGCTTATGAACTCTTAGTTAAAAGACTATACTTGGAAATTATACCATCCTTTGGACTTCTTTTCTGATTTTTTTTTTTTATTATTATCTTGCAATGTGACCAAGAACTCATACTAGGAGTAGAAGGCGGGTCAGTTCTGAGAATTTCTTTGGTTTACTTATGCTTGCATTATTGCAGGATACTGTATTCAGAGGGTGCTAAAAAAAGTATACTCATTTTAAGAAAGGGAAAAACTGTATTAAAATTGTAATACTGTCCTGCCTGTCACATGATGATGCTAACATTCATTTGATTATTGCTTTTGAGTGAATATCATACTACACATTGCTACCATAATTCAGTTCAACTTTGAAAAGTAATGCACAGACAATATCTCTTAAAATGTGTATACCTTTTTTGGCACCCTCAGTATGTAATATATTATAACCTTTTAGTATGTGATAATATTCCACAATTTTTCTAAACTGCTTGTCCGTTTTGTTAAAAAATCTTCCACATTGATTGAGGGTTTTTCTCTTTCTCTGTAAAATTTTGTCAATTTTTACTTTATATACTTTAGATATAATACTAGGTACATACATATTTTAAATTTTATATATCCCTGGTGCTTTCAATATTTTATCATTGTGAAGTGATTGTCTTACCTCTAATCAAACTCTTGGCCAAAATACATTTGTTGTCTGATATTAACGTGGCTCCATCAGCTTCCTATTGTGATTTCTTCAAGCTTTGAATTTTAATTTTTTGTTGCCCTTTGTTTTAGATGTTTTTTCTTGAAAATAGCATGTTAGTTGAAACTTTTAGAAATCACTCTGCAATTCAACTAAAACATATAACCATTTACATTGTATGATATATTTATGCTAAATTTGGCATCTTATATTGTGCTTTCCCATAGTTCTACCTTGTATTAGTTTTCCAGGGATAGCTGTATTAGCCTAGGATCCAGAGAAACAGAACCAATAAGACATATGTACTACTAGAATGGATGGGTGGATGGAGAGATGATAGATAGATAGATGATAGATAGATAGATAGATAGATGAAGAGTTTTGCTATAAGAAATTGCTCATGAGATTATGGAGGCCGAGAAGTCCAAAATCCACAGTCAGCAAGCTGGAGACCCAGGAGAGCTGATGTTGTAAGTTCCAGTTTGGGTCTGAAGGCAGGAGAAAACCAATGTCCCAGATCATTCTTCCCAACTCATCTTTTTATTCTATGCAGGCATTCAATCGATTAGATGAGGCTAACTCACATTGGGAAGGCAATCTGCTTTATTCAGCCTACCAATTCAAATGTTAATCTCATCCAGAAACACCTTCCCAGATACACTCAGAAATAAGGTTTAAACAAATATCTGGGTACCCTGTGGCTCAGTTAAATTGACACATAAGCTTAACCATCCCACTGCCATAACAATGTATCACAAACTGAGTGGCTTAAAACAAGAGAAATTTATTCTCTCACAGTTCTGGAGGCTAGAAGTATGAGATCAAGATGTTAACAGAGCCGTACTCCCTCTGGAATTCTGGATAGAACCTTCCTTTCCTCTTCCTAGCATCTGGTGGTGGTGTTCTCGGCTGGCAACTACACCACTTCAATTTTTGCCTCTGTCATCACATGAACTCCTTCTCTCTGTGTCCCTTCTCCTCTTATGAGGACACTAGCCATATTAGAGTAAGGCCCCTAATTCAGAATGACTCCATTGCAAAGACTTTATTTCCAAATAAGGTCACTTTCACAGATAATGGGATTCAGGACTTCAACATATATTTATGGGGGATACAATTCAACCCATAACATACCTGTTTCATGCTTCTTTCTCCCTCCTTGCCAAGAAAAGTAGGAAAATTTTTGTGTTTTCATTTTCCCTTCTACTACATTGAGAATTATATATTCTATTTTGATTCTTTTAGTGTTTATTCTGAAAATTATAATATCTATTTGTGTATATTTAATATGCATGTTATAACAAAGTATATTTTAAGTTATTTGGTAACTTTCCCCTCTCCCAGGACAATATAAGGATTTTTTAATCCTCTTCCCAGATAAGATAAGGATTTAAATCATTTTAACTCCACTTACCTCCTCCTACCCTTAGTGACATTGTTATCATATATTTAAATCTATTTTTAAAACAATCTTCTACTGTAAAATAAAGCCCAGAGACAGAAAGCCACATGAATCAAAGGTGTGACTTAATAAAAGATTTTTAAGAAAACCATCATTTAGGTCAGAAATAAGACTTTACCAGCCACCCCAGTGGTACCTTGGTGTCTTCCTTACCACAACCCCCCTTTGTGCCCCTTAAGTAACTGCTACCCTGGTTTCTAGATTTATCATTTTCTTAAGTTTATTTTTGAAATCATTATATCAACCACATGTGCACACATAGATATTATAGCATAGCCTAGTTAAAGAGTTTTGACACTTCTTTTAAGTCTCTTTTAATCTATAAATTCCCTCTCCATCCTTTTCTTTTCATTAGTTTATCTCTCGAGGAACCTTGGGTTGTATGTGAGAAGTTTTGTTTCCCACAGCTTAGATTTTGCTGACCACATCTTCATGATACAACGTATTTCTCTCCCCTCTGAATTTCCAGAAAATTGGGCAGCTGGATCAGATTGAGGTTTGATCCCCTTGGCAAGACTATAGTTAGAGTTTGGCAAGACTACAGGAGTCACATAATGCCCAGTTGTCTCTTTTATTGATGTTAGCAGTTGTGGATGCTTAGTGCCTAAGTCTATTAATTCATAGGGGATGCAAAATGGTGACATTCTATCTTTTTTGTTGTTGTTGTTATTTAATAGTTGTAATACTATTATAAGAAGACACTTCTCCACTGCTATCTGGTTACCCAGCATAAAGTTCATATGAGAAAGATGGGATAAATGCTAGATTCTTCCCTTACCAGGTTTCAGGATGATGAATTTGGCTCCCTGTCAACCTCTGAGGGTGAGCAGTTTTTAATTTTTTTCAACAATACCATGAACTCATCAATTTAAACATGATCTTTACTGCAGCTTAAATTGTTCCACCTTTGGTCAGTGGGAGCCTCTTCAGGTTGGTTCCTGAGTCATTTTGACATAATGCCGGGAGGCTGTAACAGCTTCCTTGCTCTCTGATATGACAAGATGCTCCAGGCTCATCGTTCACATTTTCTGTACCAGACCTGGATCCAGTCATTTCTCCAGGAAGCCCTGATCCTTTTTAGTGAGAAATGAAACTTGAATGCATAATACCAACACTAGGAATGCTCATTTCCCTAGATATGTCATTGTTTCTTTTCTGTGGAGCTAAATACACACACACACACACACACACACACACGTACACTTGCTTCTAAGTTTTTCTAATTCTGACATATTAGAACACATACAAATGCCTTATACACATTTACACAATTATATATTTAAAAATAAAATATCTCACAAGTCAGTATTGATACTTCTAGCTAAAAACTACCAAGATTTTATTTAACTTCTATATTTTACCTATAATTCCTTTCATTTACACTATGAATATAGATTCTAAAAAATATAGGGAATGCTCACGCCTGTAATCCAACATTTTGGGAGGCCAATGAGACCAGCTTGGGGCATCATAGCCAGATCTTGTCTCTAAGAAAAAGAAAAAAAAATTAGCCAGGTATGGTGGCAGGTGCCTGTGGTCCCAGCTACTCAGGAGGCTGAGGCAGAAGGATCTTCTGAGCCCCAGAGGTCAAGACTGCAATGAGCCATGATCATGCCATTGCACTCCAGCTTAGACAACAGAGTGATACTCTGACCAACCCCCACCGAAAAGAATACAGGGAATGATAGAATTTTCCTTGATTAATAATTTGTTTTATCACATGGTATGCACACAACAGACTTGGAATAAAAATACTAAAAAACACTAAAATACTAGCTTATGATTATTTAAAGCATTAAAATAAATCTTTTCACATGTCCTCCTCGTCCTCTCTCCACTTTTCATAGTTGTACATACACTGTCAGAGCATATGGCCATGGCAGTTTATATTCCCCTCCTTTAGTCATTATTCAGTCTTTTTTCTACAGGTTACTACAAATTTAATCTTCACCATCTGCCTTCACATGGATGAGGGTCATTTTGGTTGTCTGAAGTTTGTCCTTCAGCAAGTTTCTTAGAAAGAGCTCATGGAAACAATGTTTCCTGAGATCCTTCATGTTGAAGATGAGTTTGTTTTTATACTTGAAACTCAATTTTGCTGGATATAAGAGCCTGGATACATATTTTCTTAAATATGTGACTGCATTTTTTTTTCTGGCATAAAGTAATGCCTTCAAAAAGTCTGATGATAATCTATTATTCTTTTTCTTACAAAGATCTATTATCTTTTTCCTGGAAACCCAAATTAATTTTTAAACTTTAATTTTTTATTTAAAGTCTGGCAATTATAGCAGAATATCTTCAGATGCTAATAACTTTGGGGCAATTTCCTTTTAATCTTTCTGGGAAATATTCATGGCTACACAGTGTTCTTTTTGAACATGTAATTTTAAATCCTTTAAAAAAAATTTTAGGCAAGTTTTCTTGGGTTACAGTCTTTAGCATTTGTTTTATCCCCTTGATTGGTTTGCTCCTACAGGCATTCTATCGTCCATATGTTAGTCTTCTTTGCTATCTTGTACCTTTGTCACTCTCCTAAATTCTTTTAATTTCTTTCTTCATTTCTTTTCTATTTGAAAACTGTTTTATCTTGTATTTCTTTTAAGGCATTGTTTGTTGCTTTTTCTTTCCCACCTTTTTTCTAATTTAGTCTTTATTTCAAAAATGGCTTTTGTCTCTTATTTTTTAAATTATTTCTGTCACTTTATTTCTAAGTTTGTAAAGTTCTGATGTATTTCCATGTCTTTTATCATCTCCTTAATGTTTTCTAACGTGTTTTGAAATAGTAAATTACCTTGTCTTACTTTATTTTGTAAGTATGCCTTTTGTGTGTTTTATTTTCTTTGATTCATGTTCTCTCTTTTAAAAAAATTCCAATTTATCTCCACAATAAATAAATAAATTAGACAGGCATGGCAGCACATGCCTGCAGTTCTGGCTACTTGGAAGGCTGAGGCAGAAGGCTTGCTGGAGTCCAACAGGTCAATGCTGGGGTGGCCATGAGTGTGCACTGCACTCCAGCCTAGATGATGGAGTGAGACTCCAACTCAAAAAAAAAAAATTCTAATTTTGTTCGGAATTTAACTTTAATATTTTTCTATTGCTAATTTTTAGGTAAATTTTGTTTGGATTTTTACTTTTAAATGAAGTGGGGTTCAAGACAATTTTCTAGCATTATAAAGTTTCCTCTTCAGTTGTTTTTGTATAGTGTCAAAAATATGATGTCTTATTCTCTGAGATTCCTGAGTCTGGTCCCCTCTTCTACTTTGGACTGAACCTTCTATTTCCTTTATCTATATTAGCCTTACACTACTCAGTTATAATTCCACTCCTAGCACTTTCTCCTCATTGAGGCCATATTCTAGAAGGAAGCCCCAGAGGGCCCATTTTGAGAAACATGATCCTTGTATATTGCCAATCAGTATTGACCCTTCCCAGTTTCAGCTGCTCTTCCCAATTGGTTCCCATGTTTTCTAGTAAATTCCTGCAGGGGTTCTGCTATTCTCAGCTATAGCAACTGACATTCAGTTGCTTCCTTCTTCTTCTTTCCACACATATTTTAAAATCATAAAAATTTTGAGGTTATTAATGGTTTGTCCACACACCCACTTGTATTTTATGGTTTTGGGCAATATTTTCTCATCAGTTTTGTTATAATTGTTGTTTATTTATATATAGTGATTCAGTGTAAGAACAGAGCTACAATTTCCCTCTAACCTTTTTTAACCCCATGGGACATTATTATTATTTTATACAGTCAACATTTGTTTAGAATTGGCCACATATTTTCTACTTTCTTGTCTCTTCATTCCTTCTTTATCTTTTTCTGGTACAAATTTCTTCTTGTCTTTAGAACTTTTAAAATGAGAGTCTACTGGTGGTAAAGCCAAGGTTTTTGTTTGTTTCTGAGAGTATATTTATTTTGCTTTCATTCTTGAAAAATGTCTCAGTATAAATTCCTTGGTTGGCAGTCATTATTGTTTATCCCATTGACGTTATCATTCCACTGTCTTATGACATCCATTATTACACTTGATAAGTCAGCTGTCAGCCTGTCCCTCTACTGAAAGCAGTATACCTTTTTACATTGCCTCCATTAAGACTTTTTATTTGTTTTTGGTGTGTTGATATTTTACTATGATATGTTAGGTTTGCATTCATTTTATTTATTCTGCTTCAAATTCATTGTTAAATTCATTGTGAAATGATTCATTATTGAATTCTCAGCCATAATCTCTTTAAATACTGCTTATGCATTATTCTCACTAATCTCTCACCAGGGACACTGCTGAAATGTATGTTAGATCTCCTCACTTTATCTTCCATATTTTGTAACCTCTATTCTGTATTTTCCATCTTTTTGTCTATTTGTGCTGCATTCTGGAAAATGTCTTTCATATATTTTCCATCTTATTAAATTATTTATTTAACTATGTCTAGTATGCTATTATATGCATCCATTGAGTTCTTCATTTCAATTCTTGATCTTTTCATTTCTGTTAATTTTATTTAGTTTTTTTCAAGTCTTCCATGTCACTTTTTATACATTCTTGTTTTCTGTATAAAATTTTAAAGTTGTCTTTAATCTTTAAACATAGTAAGCATATTTGTTTATGATCTGTGTTTGACAATTCCAAAATATGAAGTTTTTAAATGTTTCTATTTTATGTTGTTTCTGATTTCCTCATTCACAGTGCCTATTTTTCTATGTTCTTGATTTTTTTAGTTATGTACTGCTTTTTGTCACTAAAAATTATTTGTAGGAATAACTTGAGATCTAGAAGGAAGGAGCATTTTCACAAGAGGATTTGAATTTGTTTTTGTTGATTACCTCAAAGCATTAAAATTCTGAAGTTCTCAAATGAAGTTCATAACTAGTAGGGTTTTGGTCCTTCCAAATAGTAGTGATATTTTGGGCTTCAAATCAATTGAAGGATTGGCTCACTTCTGGATCACACATAACTAGAGAGTGTGTCCTTAGTCCTAGCTTATTTAGAGGAGGGCTACTTTTTATGGTTTAATTTCTGTTCCTTTTGCCTCAAGAGGCTATAAGATCTAATGTTCCTGTTTGTCCAGATCAGCAAGTGCCCTGAGAATAAGAGTTTTCAGGCTTGTTCATTTTCTGTCAATTTTCAATTGCCAGTCAATTACCAATTCCTATGCTGCCAATTATTTGATAGTTTAATAATTTTTTTTTTTTTAGTTGGAGTCTCACTCTGTCATCCAGTTGGAGTGCAGTGGTATGCTCATGGCCACCCCAGTGTCAACCTGCTGGCTCCAGCAATCCTTCTACCTCAGTCTTCCAAGTAGCCAGAACTATAAGTGCATGCTACCACTCCCAGCTAATTTTTTGATTTATTGTAGAGATGAGGTCTCGCCAAGTTGCCTAAGCTGGTCTCAAACCCACAGGCCACTTGCCTTGGACTCCCAAAGTGCTGGGATTACAGGCTAAGCCACCAAGCCTGACCAATAATTTTTTTAAAACTATATTTTATCTAGCATTTTTATGTGCTTTCAGTGGGAGAGTTAGTCTATCTCATCATTAACAAATCCAGAGATTCCACTTGTCTATTTTGTTTGGGTTAGTTTACTTAAAATTAGTTACTATAGTTTGTGAAGCCACTTAATCTCAAACACTCAGAAAGAACGTATGATGAGACTTCCTCTCTTCCCTCAGGATTCCTGACATGTTGCACACTGGAGATGTCTGATCAAAAGAGAACAATGGTGCTACAAACATATTAGATGCCAGTAAAAATAAATTTCTTCCTTGTATTTTACATTAAAAATTCTAATATTTCCCTTCTATATCCCAAAGAATCATCTCATGCATCCTTCTTCAACCCAGGGTCCTACGATTCTATCAAAACCTGCTCCTGATGTAGTAAACAGATATGTTTTCATGACTGTTCAGCAGTTTGTGACTCCAGCTCTTTCCTTAGCTGCAGGAGATCCTGGCCAGCTCACTTAACCTTGCTTTCCAATCTGAGTCTATGGTGCTACAATTGGACTTTATTGGGGTTGACTGTATCACTGCAATGTGCATGCAAAGCCCCCTTTTTTTCCTCCATAAAGAAACTTCCTTTAATTTTATTTTTTTAACAATTTTTCATCCTTTTATTTTTATTTTTAATTGTAAAGATGTAGGGTACAATTCAGAGTTAGGTATACAAATGTTCATTATGCAGGTCCCCTTGTTGACGAGGTGTGCCCCCCTCTCCTGGCAGATTCCCACTACTGCCAATCCTTTTCTTATTGTGTCATAATAATTGCTCAAGGTCTAAAGACTCTATTTAAATTGCAAAATGAAACATTTATTCCTATTCTGCAGGTATCTGAAAGCAGGCATGTGGAATTTAACTGTGTTTTTTCTTGGGGGGGAGTGGGGAGCAGCCATGGGGATTTCCTGATATCCTTTCAATGATTCTGCTGGACATTTCCTTACTAGGCAAATACAAACCTAACTCTCTGTGTTGCCATTCTTAAGCCACTGTTTTTCTTCCCTTCTCACAATGCTGAGTAAATTCATTATCTTAGAGTTTCTAAAATGCCAAACTGTGACTCCAGGTTTCCATTTAGAGGGCTTTTCAGTGAACCTGTGGGTCATTTACTCATTTTGTGTTAGCAGGAATAAGCAGGCAAGCTTGGGGGAAAGGAATCTGAGTCCTCTCTACCTGTCTGTTGCCAACCAGTTGGTAACCTGGAGCAAATCACTCAGCCTTTCTGGATGCGATTTCTGCTTCTGCAAAGTGAAGAGACCAATTTGGTGTGATGTTCTTTAAGATTCCATTTGTTCCTAAAACGATGCTATGTTCTGTATTCTAGGATTCTGTACTACTCCAATAAGGGTTCCTAATGTCCTTATGCCTTGAATTTATGGAGACCAAAAAATCATAGCAACTTTACGAGAGTACTTTAATTTCTAGTAATTTTTAAGTGGTCAGCCACAAAATTGCTACTGAGGCTGAAAGATGAGTTTGCTACTGGGACAAATGCAATATAGATATTATGTCTCAAGTTAAATAAAAGGGGGCAAAAAATTGGCATCATGTCTTGTATTATATGCTATAATTATTGCCTTATTTATTTTAAAAAGTTTGTGATCATTTGACACAAAAGCAAGTCTATATACCCTACCAAGGTATTACTTCACAGTTCAAGCTGAGATTTTCTTCTCCCCTCAAAGACATTCTCTGCTTAGATCTTTTTCTTTTTTTTTTGAGTTGGAGTCTCACTCTGTCGCCCAGCCGCTCCCGGCCACCGCAGGCTCGACCTGCTGGGCTCCGGCGATCCTTCCGCCTCAGCCTTCCAAGTAGCCAGAATTACAGGCATGCGCTACCACGCCCGGCTGATTTTTTTATTTATTGTAGAGATGAGGTCTCACTGCCCAGGTGGGTCTCGAACCCACGGGTTCAGGCAATCCACTCACCTCAGCCTCCCAAAGGCGCAGGATTACAGGCTGAGCCACCGAGCCCAGCGATCTTTTTCTTATCCTAACAAGGAAAAGCAGGAAGAAGCTTCCATGCTTCATCTTCAGTACCAAAGTGTGAATGTAGGTTTGTAGTGGGTTTTGCTCTCAAAGAAAAAGTCAGTATGCCATATAGCATTGATTTTCCTCTTGTTCCCTCTTTCTATGATCTAGTTTTCACAACTTAAACTTCCATTTAAAACCTGGAAGAAATTTTGTTACTTTAAAGTATGTATAAAAAAAAATTGGAAAGCTTTGCTCTAACTCATCCCTAGAATTTTGGGGGGAAGGAGTTTCCCAGTGCTTGGTCAGGATACTTTTTGGTCCCAACCTCCTGCGTGCTACAGCATGTCTCACGGTAGAGATGGCAGGTGACCTGCGCCGGTCCCCGAATGCCTAGCTTGTAAGGACACGTAGAGAACATTCTTCCATCACACCGAGCAAAATGGGCTTCTCTTGAGCTCATTCCACTTCAGTCATTTTCTTTCTACACCACATTTTTGGATCCTTTTTTTTGTTCGTGCCTCAGTGGGTAGACTGGTGGGTTTCCAGGATTCCTGAGAAAGGTGTCAGCCACCATCTGTTCAACTGCTTTTCATCTCAGAAACATGAGAAGTTAGCTTGACATTGGTGCGAGATTGTGGTGGGACTCAGGCACAAAAAGGGATGTTCACATCCTCTCTAGGATCTGATTTCAACAGCAGCGAAATACCGAGGCAGGGCCTAATTGCTTTGTGCTGGGGCTCCTTTTGGGGAAATCAAAACTGCACAGGAATCCCTGAAAATAATGAAAACCACAGCTTCAGGGCTGCTGTGACGGATTATCAAATTTAATAATTTCCTCAACCTGCCCACCTCCCCCATCTCCCACCCCCAAGACTCCTTAACCTAAATGAATGAACTCAGGTGCTACAATTCTCTCTGTTCCTGTGGACTTACCACTCCAGCATCAATAAGTCATCCCAATGAGCAGGGATACAGAGATGTGGACAAGATGGTGTGTGGTCTGCTGTACCTCCATATCAGATACTGTCCATGGCCTGCTCATGGCACTCGGATCAAGTTTCCTCCACAGGGGCCAACAGGGAAAAAAATTTGTCCAGGAGTGGAGAGGTGGGGTCAAAACAATCTTACACACTATAATGGTGTTGGTCCCTCCAAAGGAACACAGTACATAAACAGATATATGGTATACTGTGGTATTACAATTTCATGGGAGGAGCAATTGAGGAAAAAAAATATTCAAAAAAGCAAGGCTGAGCAGAGTGGTTCAAGCCTGTATTCCAGCTCATTGGGAGGTCAAGGTGGCAGGATCACTTGAGGCCAGTTCAGGACCACCCTGGTTAATATAGCAAGATCTTATCTCTACAAAAAAATAAAAATAAATTAGCTGGGTGTGGTAATGTGTGCCTGTCAGAAGGCTGAGCGGGGAGGATCACTTGAAACCAGGAGTTCAAGGCTGCAGCGAGCTATGATTGCACCATTGCACTCCAGCCTGGGTGACAGCGCGAGACCCTATTTCTGAAAAAGAAGGAAAGAAGACAGGAAGGAAGGAAGGAAGAAAAGGAGCTATTTAGGGGTGGTAGTTATTTCTTTAAGGTTTGAGAAAGGCTGCTTCGGACCCTGCCTTTTAATCTACCCCAGATGGCTTCCCAATCACTAGAATCTGAATCTTTGACATTGAAGGCTTTCCCCTCCCTAGAATCGTCAACCAGCAACTGACTGGCATTGGTGTATAAATACCCTCACTCCCTCACCCCTGGTTTACAATGGGCAATTCTGAAGCATATGATTCCAAGTCTGTCCACAGCACTAGGCTCCAGTTGCACTCTGTGGTGGCTGCACAGGAATACCCTCTCTATTTGCTGCCTTCTTTTCCCTGTCTCACTTCTCCACTTTCCATCTATTTTCCTTCACCTTCCAAATAAACCGCCTGCACTCAGATTCTGTCTCAAGGTCTGCTTCTGTGGGAGCCCAAAGGAAGACTTATCAGTACATGTGTTTGTGTGTGAGGGTGTGTGTGTGTGTGTATTTTAAATGATTTATAACTTCACTAAGTGAAGAAGTAAAAGAGGACCCATGCATGACAGAATGTTGCCATGTATCAGGATTGTAATTAATCTAATTCTATGTACCTAAGGTGTATTAAAAATCTTTTTAGGCCAGGTGTGGTGGCTTACACTGTAATCCCAGCACTTTGGGAGGCTGAGATGGGAGGATTGCTTGAGCCCAAAAGTTTGAGATCAGCCTGGGCAACATGATGAGGCCTTATCTTTATTTAAAAAAAAAAAAAAGTCAAGTATGGTGGCACACACCTTAAGACCCAGCTACTTGGGAGGCTGAGGTGGACGGATCACCTGAGCCCAGAAGGTCAATTCTGTAGTGAGGCATAATTGTGCCACTGCACTTCAGCCTGGGCCCCAATTTTTTAAAAAATTCATTTTAAACGTATCTACTCTGGAGCCAGCCTGCCTGACTTGCCCATTTTCTAGTTGTGTGACCATTGGCAAGTTTCTTATCTTTTCTGTGCCTCAGTTTCCTTGTCGATAAAATGGGAATGATGATAGTAACTCCTCACAGGATTGTTGTGGGCACTGAAGGCGTTAGGGGTGGAAACTCAGGTCAGTGCCGAAGATGAGGGTTAATGACCTCACTGTTGTTGCTGAGCACACAGCTCTGTTGCTTCCAGGTTGTGTACACACCCTCTTTTTACCAAGACAGCAGGAAAGGGAAGGTGGCAGGAAACTTTTTTACCAGGAAATCACTTGTTGTGTGAGCAAGAAGGCTCAGAACTCAGGCTATCTGGACTAAGGTGTTATTATTGTATTACCAGTCACATTGTTTAGTGTCCACTCAGAGCAATCGGATATTCCTTTGGGATTCAAAAATGCCATTTTCAGTGAAATTCACGGCCAACTCCTTCTTTAAGCCCACTGGGCTACTGAATCCAAATGCAGAATTATCTCACAGGTAGGCACTGGTGTCATGAATCCTATGGGCAATAGGTCCCTTCGGCCGCAGAAGAATGATTTCATGTTTCTTTCCTCTCAATTTGCAGGCACAGTATAAATGTAGGTGATGGCCTTCATTCATAGCTGCAAAGGTCAGAGACTGCAACTGCCAGAGGAGGTGAGGGTCCTCCCTTCCACAGTTGAACTTCCAAAGAGATGCTTTGCTCTACTGTAGCTCAGATTTTGACATGGTCTGTTTGTGAGTCAGAGATCCTATGAGTTGATAAAGTGTTTAATGCTCTTTGAAAACCTACACGGTAATTTCTCTTTGTACTCAAGCATTTCCACTGAGACTTTTACACCACATGACTACTTGTTAGAGAGCAGAATCACAACCCCCATAACCCTCCCCTCTTCTGTCACTCTGAAACCTGCCTCCTCACTGAAGGCCCTGATTTCCCTGCATATCCTCTATTTCTGTCTTCCTTCCCTGACCTCAGCATCTGACTTTCTCTTTCCCCACTCCATCTGGCCATCACCTCACCAACTATGCATGAACCTTCTTTGAAATAAGTGTTTCCAACAGGACAGGGGCGAGTGAACTTTTTCTGTAAAAGGTCAAATAGTAAATATCTTAGGCCTTGCAGACCACACAGTCTCTGCTGCCACTACTCAACTCTGTCGTTGTAGCATTGAAACCAGCCACAGAAAACACATAAACAAACGAATGTGGGGGTTTTTCTAATAAAACTTTATTTATAAAATCTAGCCCATAAGCTGTAGTTTGTTGATCCCCTACCACAGAATGACAAGCACAAGCAAAATGAATCATCCCCCAGCTCCACTCAAGGTATTAACAAGTTGTCTTGCTTTTTTCTTTTCTTTTTTTTTTAAGCAGGATTTATTGAGAGGACAGAAAAGCTCCCACAGTGGGAGGGGACCCGAAGGGGTTGCCCTGCTTTATTCTTAATGACTTTTTATGTAGTACCATGTACACAAGAATTTCTACATTTGCTTCTAAAGCTGCTTTGAGACACAGCTAGAGTTATACAGTAATATTCTCTATATAGTCACCACACTTTGTCCACTGAAAGCAATAATTAGGGTCCTCGTATTCATGCATTCATTTCATAAAAACCACATACTGGCCACCGAGGTTACACCCGTTGGTACATTCATCAATGCTTCTTACTTCACTTTCTTCTCGTTGTGTACAGTATAATTTTGTTTACACATTAAGTACAGTCACAAGGTTTTTCTCTACCATGGACACACAATCAAAGAAAAGGCAAATTCTGACTGTACTGACTTTGGCCTGAGACATCTACATGGACACGTCAGAACAGAAATACAATTTATTTGGCTATTTCCTCCACTCTCCTGAGTTCAACTGTGCACAAATTACTTGACATTGTGGTGATACAAACAAGACTTCATTAACATGACCATTCTGATCCTGGTAAACAAGTTTGTTTACACTTGAGCACTGCTAAAGAATGGAATCACAGAGAAAAGTTCATGGTAGGTGGCCCTGCCCTTTTCATTAAGGCTGGCTTTGACAAAACCCCCAGCACCTCAGTTAGACAAGCTGCTATTCAGCTCCCGAGGGTTAATGAAAGTTCGGGTGTGCGCTTGTTAAAAGAGGACGACAGCACTTGTAATCAAAGCTGGTCACATTTTTAATTTAATGATATGTGTTGGTGCTGTCTCTAGCGTTTTTTCCTAACTCCTTGTTCCTTTGCTCTCCTAGTGGATATAAAAAGGATAACTCAGGTCTCCTTGGGGACTTGTGATGGCTGGTTAGTTATTGGTTAAATCTTTTTTTTCTTTTTAAGTAGAAGTCAAGTAGTTCTGAAAGATGACAAAACCTGGAGAGAGATAATTCCAAGCGCGTATTTGGGATTGTGAGAAAGAAAATGTCTGATAGTCACACTGTAAGAAAACAGTGCAGGAGTGTGACCTTATGTCCTTCTTTGGAAGTAGAAGTCATGTTGCTCATGGATGCTGGAGAATTTCCACCAGATGTTTAGGTCTCTTCCCAGTGCAGGGCTGATTGATGGGTTGGTCCTCATATAAGGAAAGGCAGATGGAAAGTCAAGGTCCTGATGCTGAGGAAATACCCATGGTAGCTGTCAGTGAGAATGGAGAGGAGACCATGAGAAGGGCAGAACAAGCTTATCTCCCCTCCTGAGCCTCCTGGCTCAACAGCAGGCCATTTCTCTGGGGCGGTGAAGCCTGGTCCTATTCACATGCTCCTTGGGGTGGCCAGTGGTTGGCATTCTATTATTCCGGGGACCAAGAGAAACCCCTGTCTGTGGCAGCTCAGAGCTGGTCTCTCTGAGGAGTCAAGCTGGGTAATGGCAGACTCCAAGCAGGGACAGGGAATGGGGCAGGAAGGAGACCTGACATTGACAGAGCACTGACCACACTGTGAGCATAGAGGTAAGTGTCTTAGGTCATATGACCACATGTCATCGAGATTACATGAAACTCTGATGGTGGCATCATCCATAGCCCAGGAAGGATGATTTCCTCCCCACATCTTTTTTTCTGGGAGATTGGCTTCAGCTAGAAGAAGGGAGAGAGACTTGAATAAAATACTTGGACCAGAGCCGGCAATACAGAGGTCAATATCAACCAAAGGAAAGTTTGTGTATCTGGGCGGGGTCTCCCTCCTTCCAATTTCTGCAGGAGGAAAACATGATGGATTCAACTGGTCTTGAACTGAGAATCCTTTTGGAGGGAAGTGTGGCAGAGTGGCAGGGTTGAGAGAGAGAGAGAGAGAGAGAGAGAGAGAGATTGGGAGGAGACTGGAGGAGGAAAATGAGAGGGAGCACAAAAGAGGGTGCCCTGCAGATGCACATCTGAGACAAACTCTGTTTGGTCTAATACAAAACTCAATAGAAACATTTAAAACTAGATCCTGCACTGTCCCCTAGACTCTGGAAGGACGCATAATCACCTGGCAGGAAGATTTCTTTCTGTAACAGACTAGACCAAGGCTAGGGGCACAGCTACAGAGCTCCATCCAGTTAGAGATGGCACCTGAGGTTCAGACGCTGAGCCAGCAGTCAAAGGTTTACTTGCCTGGAGACCAGTCACCTCTTACTCTGTTCCCACATGAGCAGATCAGCCAACAAGTCCACAGGATTAGACTGGCTTTAACAATAAACGAGAGTTTGTAACTGGTACAGAGACAAGGTCTCGAGCCCCAAATAACTCAGTCCAAAAAAGGAGATAAGATAAGACAAATAATCTCTCCATATGATAACACTAGTTTACTGGATGCTTTTATTCACTATACTCTGTTCTTTGTGTTACACACACTTTACCTCACTAAATACTCATCACAGTCCTATGAGGTTAGCACTATGATGGTTCTCTTTTTAAAGATGAGGAAACAGTACAAAGAGGTTAATTTATTTGAACAAATTATACAGCTCATTTTGTGGCAGGGCTAGTATTCTAACCGAGACTGACAACTGCAGAGGGGGAGAGAAAATGATGACGGACCAGCACCAAGTTGAACAGAATTTTGTGAGTTCCCAAAACAGTCACTTCCCAAAACACCCACATTTACAGAGGGTTTACATTCAGTATGTTGAGTCCTCATAAGGTAGGAATATGCTCCATTTTGCAAATGAGGAAATTGAGTATGAACCTGAGTATCTGGGGTGTGGTATAACTTGGAAAAACTCACATACCTAGTTGCTTGGTGGAGTCAAGATTCAAACTTGGGTGTATCTGTGTTGCAGCTTGGTGTCTTTCCACCACTCCACTAATGGCTGATTCCGAGGAAGTTGGGGCTCCCTTAGCATTCTCAGGGTTCAATGATGTCTGCTTCCTGGGAGACTTCTAGAGCATTTACTCCTACTTGTGAGCAAGGCAAGCTTTCTCAAGAGGTGAGATCTAATCCAGAAGGCTAAAGGGAGAGTGGGATTTTTAAGACTTGAAGGGACATAATACCCTGGCTCGTAACCAGGTGCCACGGTCACCCTGCCATTAGCAAGACCAATTTACAACTATATGGAGTGTACATGACTTGGTGAAAGAGTCACTCTGTGGTTAGTTCAATTTTTAGTCAAAATGTCAAGTGGAGTTTTAAGAAGTTGTAGGGATCAAGTTCTTAAATTGTCAACTGGGAAGATCACAGCTGGCAAGGCCACTGCAATAAATACTGACTGTAAGTCATCACCCACTAATTGAGTCATCCGTCAGGTGAATGTGAATTTCTGCATCTCAGGGTGCCCAACTCTTCCGGGCAGGAAGGTTGGTTACCTGAAGTAACCTGACCTGGAGATACCAAAGGACATCCTTGGAGTAAGCAGCATGTGGAAACCTGTGAGGGTTAAAGCTGGCAAGACTAAATTGGTGGGAAATGCCAAGGGTCCAAATCAGATGCACACTGCAACAAAACGGAGGCAAAAAACAACGGGAATGAAGCATCGAGAGGGACCAAGACGATTGTTATTTTTTCTTTTACTATGAATTTCATCTGTGTACAGCAGAAAATCCTAAGTAACAAACAGGAATGATAGAAGTTCTTGAAATAACAGACAAAAAACAAGAAAGCATGGTCTGTTCCTCTTTTATATAAAAGTCCCCATGTGGGCTGTACAGGGTAAGTGTGACCAATCTTTTCCACAGTGGTCTTGACTACTATTTTAGTTCAGATCAATGCTGGTTGTGGTGACAAACCAACTGCAAATGTGAAAGTCTCTACACAATGAAAGTGGTTCTCCCTGGTTATTTAATAGTCTGTTGGAAGTCAGCAGACATCTTTCCTCCATGTGGGTCCAGCCCATTGTAGGCTCTTGGACGCATTTGTTAAGTGAGCCTTTTAAAGAAATGTATTCAAAGAATCAGGGACACAGATTCCTTCCATCTTGTGGTTCTGCCGTTTCCTAAAGCTTCAGAATCCTCTGCCCTTGCCCAATTGATGAGAGGAAAGCACAGAGAAGGGAATGTGGATTCAAATGGGCATCTGTAGGGGGCACATGACACTTTATTCAAATTCTTTTGGGTAGAAAGTACTCTAAGCTCCAAGGGAGGCTGGAGAATGTAGGCTAGCTGTGTGCCCAAGAAGAATGACAAATAGCTTTGGAGATCAGCCTCTGCTACAAGGACCTAGGCTCTGTCTAGCTCCTTGCTACTCAGCAGTGTGTCACCCTCAAGGACTGGCCTGTGATCAAAAGTGGAAGCCAGCAAAGCTGCTTTCTAGGTAGCAACCTGAAGAACACTGAACTAAATCTTGCATGTAAGTTCATCACTCCCTAAATAATTAATCTCTTGGGTCAGTTTGGATTTTTGCATTCATAAGTGGAAGGGGGAAAACTCCCACAAAACAACAACAAAAAGCACCAAGCCAGAAACAAAACAAAAACAACAAAAATCAAAACAAAACAGATATATAAATGCAAGTGTCAAATGTGCTTTCATTTCCTCATCTGTAAAACAGAGATAATAAGAATACTTACTTCATAGGGTGTGAGAAGCAAACAAGTTGATATATGTAAAATGCTTGGAGGGTTGCCTGGTTCATATTAAATACTCAATAATAGGGAGCTATGGAAAGAGAATGAGGGAGAGAAGAAGAAAAAGAGGAGGAAACAATGGAAGGCTGCTCTGAAGCAGAAGGTTTCCCCAAGGCAGACATTTCCCAGGAGTTTCTTCTAACTTTCCATTGGTGAGAAATTAGTCATGTGGTCACACATAGCAGCCAGGGAGGCTGGGAAATGTAGCTTTTATTCCAGGAACTGATATGCCTGGCTGAAAATCAGGGATTTTATTACTATGAAAGAAAAGGAGAATGGATTTTGGGGGACAACTCAGTTTCTGCCATATGCACCAAGAGCTTGGACAAGGCTCATTGCTCATGGCTGCTAAGCTTCCAGGGGGTGGGCAGAACCCACTGTTTAAAAGACAGAATTGGGACCTGAGACAAAATCCTTAGCCAAGACTATGGAGTGATGGACAGTTTATTATCTCAGTCTTACTAGAAATGAGTCACACTAGCCTCACCACTGGACCCATGCATGTACCATCAGGGGACCCGGGTGGCCCTAAGAAACTAGCACACAATCAGGGACAGTCCTGAGGTGACCCATGGCTTGAATATCCCACTTCTAAATGTATGCCATCCATCAGGGAGTATGTGGGAACCCGAACGAACTCTAGCACTGAGGCTAACTCCCCTAGGAGAGCTCTGGACCAGAATCCAGTCTTCAACCATGCCACAGCCACTACCTCTTTCTGTCCTTGATGCTTCAGCCCCCGAAGACTCCAGCTTCTTTATGGCTTCCTTGGGGGCTCATTCTTACTCCAGGCCTCATTCCTGCCTGACTGCCTAGGCTTTGCCTCATCTTTGGACCTGGTGTTAAGAGTTGAACTGTGTCTTTCCCTCCCTACATTCACATGTTGGTGTCCTAACCTCAGGACCTAAGAACGTGACTTTGAAAATAAAGCAATTGCAGATGTACTTAATTAAATTAAGAGGAGGAGATACCAGAGCAGGGTAGACCCCTACTCCAATATGACCAGTGATCTTATAAAAGGAAAATGTGGAGGCCAGGTGTGGTATTAATAGCTCATGCCTGTAATCCCGGCTCTTTGAGAGGCTGAGGCAGGAGGATGGCTTGAGGCCAGGAGTTTGAGACTAGCCTGGGAAACATAGTAAAACCTTGTCTCTACGAAACAAACAAACAAAAAAACCAAATAAAGCATAAAAATAAAAGGGAAATTTGGACACACACACCGAGGAAGAACATCATGTGAAGATAAAGGCAGGTATTCAGGCAGTGCATCTACAAACCCAGGAATGCCAGAGGTTGCCAGTAAGTCATTAGAAATTAGGAGAGAGACCTGGGACAGATTGTCCCCTCGAGGACCCAGAAGAAACCATGAGCGCTCTGCTTCTAAATGCATGAAATCAACCCCACTGGCACATTGATCTCAGACTTCTGGCCTCTAGAACAGTAGGACAATAAATGTCCATTGTTTGAGCCACCAGTCTGTGGTACTTTGGTATGGCAGCCCTAAGAAACTAGCATGTGTGGTCTGACTTCTGCCTGCCATTGGATTTTGAGGTCAGCCTTGTCCCAACCATATAGACTGGGGCTCCTCAGTGGGTCCCAGTCTCTGGCTCCATCTCCACCTTTACTTTCCTCATTCCTGGTTAGGCACAGTGGCTCATGTCTGTAATTCTAGCACTTTGGGAGGCTGAGATGGAAAATTGAGCACAGGAGTTTGAGACCTCATCTCTTCTATATATATGTGTGTGTGTGTATTTAAAAATTAGCCAAGCATAGTGGTGTACACCTGTAGTCCCAGCTACTTGGGAGGCTGAGGTGGAAGGATCGCCTGAGCCCAGGAGGTTGAAGCTGTGATGAACCATGATTGTGCCACTGCACTCCAACCTGGGTGAAATAGTGAGACACCCAACTGAAAAAAAGAACGTTTCCCATTCTAGCTCCACCTCACTCAAAAAGGCTCTGTTCATCTACCTTCCTTTTGTGGTCTCAAACCTTGCTCCGTGAAACCCTCCAGCTTCTGTAGCCAGCATACCTGGTGCTGATCCCGGCATTCAAGGATGACACATTCACTTTAAGAACCCTCCTCTAGTAAAAGAGTTTACAAGCCGTGAGTGAGTATTTTAGGGGAAGCCAGAATCTCTCACCTCCCGTTAAGATTTATTTGCACAGCAAAATGAAATAGAGTTGAGCATCCTTTGGACAGATTAACATTGACAGTCACAGTGAGTTATGAGAGAGACCACTTTCCTTGGTGGGGGGGCAGTATCTTTGTCAGAAACAAAGCAAGGGGAGGATTCTCAGCACTCCTCTTCAGAATGTGTGGATGTGGCTTTTTGTGTCTGGGCCATCTGGTTAACCCATATCTTCCAAGGCATATGGACCATCAATGCCAGAATCCTCAATTATTATCTACAAAGTACGTTTTGGTAACAGAAATGAGTGAATTTCGTGAGGGAGAAACCTAGGAAACAAACAAAATGAAAGGGCATGCAACTAGTCCAACCACACCCACAAGGGAAGTCCCCTTACTGGCAAGCTCCCAGGCCATCCTAGCAGACGTACAACCACCACATGCCCCAAGCTTCTCAGGGCAGGAGCGAGTTTCAAAGGTTCGCTTCCCTGTAAACCCCAAGAATACTCATCATCATGTGGCTTGCTTTGAGACCAGAAACAGGGTCACCAGAGGCTCAGGACTCACGAAGAAAGCCTCTGCTCACCAGTAGAAGGAGGAGCACTGAGGGGTGTCGAGTACGAATGGAGGAGGGGCCCCTCCGATGGAGCAGCCAGATCTGGAGAGGGCATCCATCCCAAAGATCCCCGGCTGGGGTGAAGAAAGAGTCTCCTCCCCCAAACTTAAGCAAGTACCATCTAGTGAAAATGAGCGCCAAAGACAGACTTGCAATGGAACAGAAGTCTCAAGGGAATAACCCAAGAAGGGGCATCGAGAGGACAATTACTGGTCACTATTAGCCTCCTTCCTACTCTGCTGAGGGTGTGTGTGTGAGGAAGGACCGTGCCCAGGTCTCGGGCCTTCTCTTTCAGTGTTAGCCTCCAGGGAACATGGAGGGCAGAGGCAGCAGCAGGAGGAGTGCCCAGGAGCTGTGGTCTGGCAGTGGGACTGTGAGCGGGCCACAGGCTTCCCTCCTGGCTGGCCAGTACAGTGAGAGGCCTAACCTTGGGGCTGGTGCCTGCACCTCCCTGGTGTGCCCCTGCTGGGAGTCCCAGCGCATCTCTGAGTTTGACAGGTCCAGGGTTCACGGCAACATGTGACCTCTGGCCCTGGGAAGCAGGCTTGGTGTTCAGGCTGCTCCCATGACAGGATAAGAGAAAACCTGCTCCCTTGGTGCTGGCCATGGTGGGAGACCAGGCTCCGGTCTCGTTTCAGAGGAAGGGATGGCAAGGAGCAAAGGACAGGGGCATCCTGTCTGTGGTGCATCAAAATTTTATTTTTTGGTTTTTTTAAAAATTTGCAGATGAATAATTCAGTGGCTATGCCAAGGTTGAAATATTTTTCTGTTTTCAGTAAGATGTGAGAAAAGGAAATGAATTTTAATGAAATGTTTTGGTTTACTTTATCTGAGGCTTCCAGTGTAATGGGATTCCCACGCCCTAAACAGATGTCAGTTGTTTTATCCTCTTGCCTGCAAAAGGCAACAGAGAGCTGTGTGGCTCCCCTGCTCAGCCCTCTGCCGCCACCCCAGGATGGGCAGAGCTACCTGTCAGCACAGGGCTGGTGGAACTCTGAATATCTCAGCCATTAAGGAAACTAAATCTACAAGGAATGACTGCAGTGTCTTCACTGATGCAGATTAACAGGTCTCCACTGGTGAGAGCAAGGCTCCTGTCCCAATTTCCTGGAGCCTGTCCACCCCAACCCCGCCAGGCCACTCAGACTTTTGCAGACGGCCCAAACTCTCTGATCTGACCACTCCCAGGCAGAAATTGAGCACCAGACAGTTCTGAGAACAGGATTTAAGGGGAGGTGGAGGGATGTGGCAAGATCTCTGAGGAGAAGGCAGAGCTGTCAGGTGGAGGTGATGTCACAGATCACAGATGTCTGAGAATATGCCAGAACATGAGCTAATTTATAGCTGTGGGCTCAGGACATGTTTTCGAGCCTAAGTTTCTGAACTAAGTTGGCAACTGGCAGACCATATAGATTCCCTTAAATGGGATTATTGACGGGATTCCTTTTGAATCAAGAAAACACCTGCCCCAAATGAGTTGTCGTCAGCAGATCCATCAAAGGAATGATGCGTTGAGCCCTTCCCAAGTGTTAGTGCTAGGGATGCAGACACAAAGATAACCACACCCTGCCTGAGAGGGCTTATAAAAACATGCTTGTCAAGGCAATGACTATACATGACGAACCAAAGAAAATCCAATGTTTTTTTTGTTTTGTTTTGTTTTGTTTCTTTTTTTGAGCTGAAGTCTCACTCCGCCCAGGCTGGAGTGCAGCGGCACACAGGCTCACGGTCACCCCAGTGTCGACCTTCTGGGCTCCAGCGTTCCTTCTGCCTCAGTCTTCTGAGTAGTCAGAACTCCAAAGTGCGCTACCATGCCTGGCTATTTTCTGTTTTTTATTGTAGAGATGAGATCTCGCCAAGTTGCCCGGGCTGGTCTTGAGCCCGTGGGCACAGACAATCCACTCGCTTCAGCCTCCCAAAGTGCTGGGATTACAGGCTGAGTCACCGAGACCAGCCCAAAGAAAGTCCTTAACCAAGTACTCCTTCCTGGATTCTCAGCTGCCACCGAACCTGGAGTGTCACCATGTCTAGAGACCCAATTGAATAACTAAAATGAGAAATAAGAAGAGCAGTTGTTGAAAAAATACAGCTGTAAAAGGTTTAGGTTGCCACAGGGAGCTCATTACAATTTTCTTTTCACATCCTCTGCCATTTAAGATTTTCTTTTATTCCTTATTCTTCTGAGTCAAGGTCTCGCTCTGTTGCCCAGGCTGATGTGTAGTGTCACGATCACGACTCACTGTAGCCACGACCTCCTGGGCTCAGATTATTCTTTAGCTTCAGCCTCCTGAGTAGCTGGGATTTCAGGCACATGCCACCACACCAAGCTAATTTATTTTTTACTTTTGTTTTTTGTGGAGCCGAATCTCATTATGTTGTCTAGACTGATCTTGAACTCCTGGGCTCAAGCAATTTTCCCACTCCAGTCTGGGATTACAGGCACGAGCCACTGTGCCTTGTCTAAGGTTTGCAAATCACATTGTGTCATTTGTATCATGGGTGCCCTGGTAAGAAAAGGGTGAAGGTCTTTGTCCTGGTCTCACTGAGAATCTAGAGGGGGCATTGGTATCCCCAATCCCAGCCTCCCAGAAAAATCTTTGCTCTGTTCTCTTATCTCGTATGGGGATGGTCCAGTGGTGGAAAGCAAGTGAAGTGGTGACTCCGCTGGAAGCCTAGCTGAAGCCCCCCTCCCTGCTATTCCTCCTTCTCTGTCCCCAAGTCTGGCTCCCTAACAAAGGAAAGACCCAGAGAGCCCTCCAGTGGAAAGTTATTGTGCCACCTACCTTCCCAAATGTCACCAGCGGAGGGACTAATGCTGTTGATCAACTTGTAATTTCTCTCCTGCTCTGGCCTCGATTCTAAGAGCCTGAAAATGCCATTTCTACATTGGCTTCACCCTCAACCCCACCACTCATGCTGTCTACTGTGCTCGTTTTAATCAACCCGCACTACAAAGGGTCAAAGTGGAAGCCACCACCCTCTCTCAAGACTGAGACCATGGTGGAGAAGGTACCAGGAGCACGGCAGGAGCAAAGTGTATCTCCATGGGCTTTGTGGACATTCCAGAACATGATCATGTGGAGTGGGGAAGAGGATGGGGAAGAACTGGTATAGATCTGGCTGTAGTCATGGTTTGGGTTAGGAGAAACAGGATCAAGAGAGCAAGAAAAAGTCCCAGTGTACAGGCAGCTGCAACTAAGGGGTGAATGAGTCAATCAAAACTGCAACATAGTTCATAAAAAAGATACCTATTCTTTTTCCCTACTAATAGATAAACTGATTCTCATTTATATGTGAAAACTAAACAAGAAAGACTGGATAGAAAAACTACAAAAAAAAAAAAAGGCAATGCAATGAGAAGGGGACTAATAAATAAACCTATAAATAAAACATATCACAAAGCTTTTACAATTAAAACAGTGAGGAAATTGCCAAGCATCTATCCATAAAATCCAGAAATGGGTCCAGAGACATATAGGAATTTAGTTGATGTCTCATTTCAGTGGAGATAAATGTTCACATTTTTTAAAAATGGTGCTAGGACAAATGGATAACCATCAGGAAAAGACAGAACTCACATTATACAGGGAAACAAACTCCAAGTGCATCAAAATTTAAATGTGAAAAATGAAATTTAACAGTGTAAGAAAAAAACCTGAACATATTTATTTGGAACCTTGATGTCAAAATGGCCTGCCTGTGATTTAAAGATTCAGAATCCATTAAAAAAATTGATTATATATAAAAATAAAAAGCTTCCAGAAAGGGGAAAATATTATAGTAAAGTCAAAAGGCAAGTAAATGAGAAAAAATATTCGCAACTCCTACCTCCCTAATATATAAAGAGCTCCTAGAAATTGAGAATATTAAAAAATCAATAATCCAACAAAAATGGAAAGACTGGAGAGGCCACAAAAAAAGAAATACAAATGGCTCTTAAATTCATAAAAGATATTAGATGAAGTCATTGCAAATTAAACCTACACTAAGATAACTCTTTTTTTTTTTTTTTAAGATGATACAATTCAGGATTAGGTATACAAGTGGTCACCGTACAGGCAAAGTTTGAACCTCCTTTTGGTCCCCACTTCGCCTAGTTTGAGATCAGGTGCCTTATTGATGTTATGTGTCTCCCTCCACCCCACCCCCGGCAGTTTCTAGCTATTGTCGATCCCTTACAGTATTATGGTAAATGTTCAGGGTCCACTTATGAGTGAGAACACATCATACTCAGTGCTGTGTTTCGGTGATAGATCACTGAGTATAACGAACTCTAAATCCATCCAAGTTGCTGCGAGTAAGAATGGCCATCATTAATAAAACAAAAAACAACAGACACTGGCAAGGATGCAGCGATACCACGTTTTGCCATCAGTTTGGAAAAATCAAAAAGTTGAAGAACATACTCACTCTATGGGTGAGTTTTTGGATGAACACAGCTCATGGAAATGCAAAATGGTTCAACTCTCGTGGAGGGCAGTCAGGTACTTAAATGTCTATCGAAACAGTGACTATACTACCTTTGCCCAGTATTCCACCTCTGGGAATTCAGCCACAGCTGCACATCAAGGAAACTATGCATAAACAAGATCCATCATTGTAACATCTCTATAAAGGGGAAAACGGGAAACATCTCAAGTGCCCATCAATAGGAGAGTGGTTAAATAAATCCTGTGACATCATGCTACTGTTAAAAAAAAGAGCAGGGCTCGGTGGTTCAGCGCTTTGGGAGGCTGAGGTGAGTGAATTGCCTGAGCCCACGGGTTCGAGACCCGCCCGGGCAACTTGGCAAGACCTCATCTCTACAATAAAATCAAAAAAATATTAGCCGGGCGTTCCTGTAATTCCAGCTACTTGGAAGGCTGAGGTGGGAAGGATCTCCAGAGCCCAGCAGGTCGAGGCTGTGGTGACCAGGAGCGTGTCACTGCACTCCAGTCTGGGTGACAGAGTGAGACTCCAACTCAAAAAAAAAAAAAAAAAGAAAAAGAAAAAAGAATGAGGGGCCCTCTGTATCCTAATATGGAAAATTCTCCATAGTATAGTATTAATAAATGGGGAAAGTACCTTTTAGAACAGTATGCTGTCTTTTCTGGAAGAGGAGGAGAAATGAGATTCATATTCATGTTGGCATGTATTTGCATAAACATCACTAGAAGAACACACAGGAAACTAGTAAAAGTGGTTATGGGGGACATGGAGTGGAACAGAGTCACCAGGAACGGGGCAGGGACTGAGACTTTTGGTCTGCATCTGGCTGCGAAACTGAGGGGGGTCCAAAGACTTCCCAGGGAAACCAAATGGATATATTAAATTTCATACAAAAAATAAGCAAAAGCCAACACAAAGAAATTCACATGAGAAAGACTTGCTCTGGCTCTCCACCCACCCAGCCCAGATCTTTAGTCTGAGTTCCATCATCCATTCTGTTAAACCTCAACAAGAAATTCCAAGTTTGTAGTTGATGTTTTGCGAGAAGATAAGTTACAGCTGATTTCCGGGTTTAGTGCTGCTATTTGTGTAGTATAAAAGTCCAAACCAGATTTCTACAAGACAAACAGAAAGATCACATTATAACTGCAGGACTACACATGTGTGTCTCTCCTCTTTCTGATGTAATGTTATAAATATTTAAGATACAGCAATCTTCTATGATGTTTTGAAAGGGTATGAAAGACATATTTATTGGGTAGCTCGCTCAATGTTTTCTGAGCATGCATTGTGTGGAAAGTTCTGTGTCAGACCCTCAGGGCCCCTTGGTATCAGGTGAGGGAGCATAGTTGTGGACTCTGTCTTTTATGGCATGCTCTAGCTGAAGCCACTCACCCTTGTTTTCTGTGCCTTGGCTCTGCGTGGCCCCTGTTAACTCTTCACCTGCACTTTTCGTCTGCTAGATGCTGTTGCTCTGTGCCTTCCCTTCCCTGTCCTTATGCCTCAGGTCTCAAGAGCCTCTCTTCACACAAAGCATATCAGTTGTTGCCAGGGGCTGGGGCTGGGGCCTTGGAGAATGACTGCTCAGGGGCACAGGGTTTCTTTGGGGCTCATGTAAATGTTCTGAAATTAGACGACTCCATGAAAATACTAAAAATCACTGAACTGTACATGCTAAAAGGTGATTTTTTAATGGTATGTGAATCACATTCAATCATTTTTAAAAATACCTTCTTGGTGGATGATACACATCACACAATGGTATTCTGTCTAAAAATCATACGTAATTCTCAAGAGGCTACTACTCTACAGTACCCTTAAACCAAGGATACTGGGAATATGTTTGTGATAAAATGCCCCTTTCCCAGGAGAAAACTGAGTAGGATAATACTTCAGAATAACATCAGACCTACAGGCTCCTAAAAATATACCCATTCAAGGATTTGGGGTGGGTCTTTAACTCTTTGATTGTGAATTGGATACTTATTCATTTGAAGCCTTCTCCTCTCAAGGTTTTGTAAGTAATCAAATCAGCATTGTGTTTCCCTCTCCTGTTTTCTTCCTTAAATGATCTCTTTCATTATTCTGATAGAAAACTGCCTTTTGACTCAGTTCCAGGAAGGGACATTGTAAGGGAGTTGAGTTTTGCTACACTGCTTGCCCTATAGATTTGCTGGCACCTTAATGCAGTACTTTTTTTTTTTTTTTAATGATTATTTTATTGTCCTGATAAAGATAATAACAACAGCAATATATTAAATTTGTACATTGTTTTATAGGTTAAAAAAATAAATAAATAAAAATAAAAATACCTTCTTCAAGGAAGTCTTTCTACTCTATGTCAGAGGACCCTGTGATAACTATGATAGCAGGTATCACAATCATAAAGGGTAATTGTTCACTGGTTACTAAATACTAGAGACTGAGGACAAGATGGTAAGAAGGCACACTTTCTGTAGAAGTAAGAATAAAAGTTCATCTCTTTATGGTGCTATACTCTGGCAGTTCTAGATAATGCCAATGATAAAATACCTCCCTCCCCAAATATTTTTTGGTCTAAGTTCTAAATCATTTCAGGGATTACTGTTGAGTTTGAGTTTGGGCTATAGTTTGTAAGTTTCAAATAAACATATTCTTATTACTTAATAAGCATTACTAATACTTATTACTGTTAATAAGCATTGCTATTCTACACATAATTTAATTCAGAGAAGTTCCAGTTACAACCAGTCCCTCACAGATGAACTCACCTGCAGGTGTTCCTTTTGAGATGTTTGTCACTGTACAGTTAGGAGTGGCTCTGCTGGTATTTCCAGCCTTGTGTTTTAAAAATGTAGAAATGTAGAATTAAAACAATAGCACACTGATTACAGAGAAGAAAAAAAAAATTGGATTCTATGTGACCGCTTGAGTTCTTGTGTCCTAAAATTTAAAAAAGTAAAACAGTAAGAAGTGCAAGGTATAATATTTTCGCTTGATGGGTACACATTTTAGTTCATACATGAAATATTTTTATGAATTTGACACTGAAATTTATTTTTTCCTAATTGTTGTTCATTTTAAACCAAAAAATGCCCCAATAAATTGTTATAACCATAGTAGTTTGCCTAAACTATACCTTTCACACATATTTTGGTTTTATTAAAATTCACTTACTAGTTACTGAGCAGTTATTTACATAAAATAAGATTAAATGAGACTATAACCAACAGATTAATGTTTATACTTAAGCAGATATAAAACTGGCTGAAGAAGCAGATTGAATTCTTTCCCTTTTTTTTGCACAATAATATCCAAGTTATTTTTATTATTTTTTACTGGCCAGATTATTTAAACAAGTATTCAATACAAGGAAATCTTCAGTGTTTGCATTTCTCTTCTGACCATTTTTGTTATTCATTTTGTGTTATGGTGGTTTAAAAAAAATTTTTTTTTACTAAATTTTATTCTATTAGAGAGATGTGGGGTACAAATGAGGATTAACTACACAAGTAGGCTGCATGTGGGTGAAGTTTGGGCTTCTAACTGACCCTCACTCCTGCTGGTATAGGACCAGGTACCCTTTGTGTTGTTGTGTGACCCCACCCTTCCCCCCTTTCCATGTTATGATTATTTCTAAAAATAATTTAGTCATATAGAGGAGAAGATTAGTTTCAAACACTCTCTTCCTCTTTTAATTGCTTAAATTAAATGGTAATATTCACAAATAATATATTAATGAACTACATATGTTCTCGACTAATTTATAAATATTTTGAGTTTATATTAAATATATAACAAAGATACTTTTTTTTTTTTTGAGTTGAAGTCTCATTCTGCCACCCAGGCTGGAGTGCAGCAGAATGCTCATGTCTACCGCAGCTTCAACCTGCTGGGCTCAGGTTATCCTTCTGCCTTAGCCATCCACCCAGATAGTTTTTGATTTATTGTAGAGATGAGTTCTCGCCAAGTTGCCCAGGTTGGTCTTAAACTTCTGAGCTCAGGCAATACTGTCACCTTTGCCTCCCAAAGTGTTACGATTACAGGTGTGAGCCACTACAACTGGTCTTACATTTTGAAGAATATTCACATTCATTTAAAATATTCAAAAAATTCTTTAATGCAAGGCTTTGGTAATTTGCCAAATTTGTTGAATTGTTTGGTGACTTGGCCATTCAGTAAATTGTTTTTATCCTTTTACCTCCATGGGAAAACTGAGGTAGAGAGTATGTAAAATAATTTGTCAGTAGACAACCAGTAAGAGTGCTGGGCTCGGTGGCTCAGCCTGTAATCACAGCACTTTGGGAGGCTGGGGTGAGTGGATTGCCTGAGCCTGGGGGTTTGAGACCCGCCTGGGCAACTTGGCGAGACCTCATCTCTACAATAAATCAAAAAATTAGCAGGGCATGGAGCACATGCCTGTAGTTCCAGCTACTCGGAAGGCTGAGGCGGAAGGATCGCCGGAGCCCAGCAGGTCGAGGCTGCGGTGGCCGGGAGCGGCCACTGCACT
>NW_007246683.1:79002-81795 GCF_000164805.1 Carlito syrichta | reverse complement strand
AGTCCCACAGAATAATCTGAAAAGGAATTTGGAGAATTTATGTCAAACGGAACCCATGTACATCAGGTTTTGTGAGCTAACATGAGAAACCAAATAGCAAACATCTTTCAAAACTACAACAGACTAGTTATCTATAATGCAATCCAAACACAGTAAATATTATTTAATGAAATAAGTCTATTAGGGAGTCCATTCCTAAGTTGATCTGACATGCTGGAGGAGTTATTTATTCAACAGAAGCCAAATGAATGGAAAATATTTTTTTCCTATTTGCTAATAAGCCTGAGTGCTAATACCTTGGGAATCCATCCATATGGACATAAAGGTTCCTCCAAAAAAAAAAAAAAAAAGAAAACCAGTAAGAAGAGCTGAGATCCGAACCAGGATCTTCTAATTCTCTAAGCCATTATTCTATATTGATTCTTCACACACCTCACACTAAAACCAAAGTTGCTGTGAAATGTCATCCAACTATAACATCATCAGAAATGCTGCCTAGGTGAAGATGGGGCTGTAGACTCTGATCTACACATCTGTGAGTCCAACTCACACTTCAGCCCCATCACTAAGAGTCAGAGATCACAGGGAGGCAACTTGTCAAATGCCAAGGACTTGCTTCCAGGGTGATTCATTGGCTTTGTCTTCTGGGTCAGATCCTTGACCATGTAAAGTTCTTTCCTGCCTCAGGGACTTTGCACACACAGTTCTTTTGTCTAGCATTCCCCTCTGGCTTCTTCAAGGAGCTCTTCCACCTGTTACCTCCCCCGATGATCATATCTAGTTATCTCTGCCCCCCATAACTATTGTCCGATTTCTTTTGTTTTATAGCATACAGTATTGTCACCATCTATATATCTATATTTCTTTCTCTTTCTATATCAGATCAGTAGCTGTTATATAATAGATCCCTATTAAGTTATTGCAAGAATGAAGGGACTAATAATGCAGTGCTAAGAAGGACTCTGAGGCCACATCCAGAGTGGCACAGAGTGCTATGAGGATGTGGGGAGAGATGGCACACCTGAACCACCATATTATCCAAAATGGAGGTACAGGCTAGGGCTTTCTCCTCATCGGTACCCAGCAGCACACTAGCATAGGTCCATTCTTCCCTGATGGATTCCTCAGGGGGGACAGTGGAAGCAGCACTACTAGGACACTGCTCAGGGTCCCCAAGCCATTTCGGGGTGAAGACTTTGGCGTCACATTCCGCTAAAACATCATTTGTACACCACGACTCTCACCCTCAGGCGGGGACTTTGACAGGCCAGCAGGGATTACTCAGAAGGGTTCAAGGTTCCTAACCCAAGACTCTCCCAGCTTTCCCATAGCCTGAGTTCGTGGAAAGGAGACTAAAATCAGCCTCAGCTGTATGAGATTCTCTCCTTCCCCTCCCAAGTCATTAACAAAGACTGGCACTGTAGTATTTATCCAAAAATCTTGTTCCCTAAGTGGTGATACAGAATAATTATCTCAGCAGGCAATCAGCTTAGCGATCTTCTTCAAAGCAATTTGTGGCAAGGATATGCATTTTTAAAATAGATTAAATTTTCAAGAGCTTGCCTCTTAAACCTGGTCAGAATGTATTTACAACTCACCTGGTGAGATGATGCATATCTTGAAGCTGGAGTTCTCTTTCATTAGGTCTTGCTTAATTGAATCAAGCAAAGTCATTTTGGGATTGTCCCAAAAGAAAACCTTTTATCTCCAGGCAAATGTGTTTTAACAAGGCCCTAAGGTAAATAACGCCAAGTTTCCACTCACCGGAGCTCTCAGCTTTTCCTTTCAAAAGGCTACCACTCTACACTCGTTTTTAAGTAAGGAAATTTCTTATGGAGTTAACTGACGCCGGTGAAAGCAACAAGTTGCCTTTTTTTTTTTTCTTTTAGCTGTCTTCCTTCCTCCTTTCCCTTTTCCCTCCCTCCTCCCTTCCATCCCTTTCTTCTTTCTTCTTCTTCTTTTTTTTTAAATAAGTATGTCGTGCATAGTTGGAATGTGCTGCGATGCTAGGACCTGGTCCTGGCATAAGTGGGAGTGTCACGTTCAGCCCTGCCTTATTCCCACCGGGTTGGGTCTAGAACTTAGGCTTTTAAAACATCTTTATTGAAATCAGGAAAGCCCAAATGCCACGAACTCCGCATTCGCCCATGCCCCGGGTATACTAGGAGCCCTGGCAGCCGGGACATGCTGGCATTCACGCGCTCCTGCATCCCTGGCCACATCCCTTCAACGCAGACTCAGATGCTGGAGGCCCGGGGGCAGCCGGGATCCTGCAGTTCCAGCCACCTCCCGGGTGAGGGGGAAGGGCTGGCCCCGGGCCACACTCGAGTGCGAGCAGTCGTCAAAGCCCCCGGACGCGACCGTCGGCCCCTTCTCGCCGGGGGGTGCGTCCGGGGACTTCCAACAGCAACCCGCAGACCCGAGGCACGACGGGTCACTCTGTCGCCCGCCCGGCACCCCGGGAGCACTTATCCGAGCTCAGAAGCATCTAGGACTCTTTGTCTCGAAAAGTGACCTCGTCTTCCCTGGCACTTTTCGCAAGGGTTTCCTTGACTCAGCATGAATTCCGGTTCCAGCCCGAGCCGGAGGCGGCCGAGCGGCGGTTCCTCCTCCATCCTCGCGCCGAGGTGTTCTGGTCCGGAGCGGCTGCTCCTATCGAATGTCACTCGGGGATGACTCAGAGTTGATGTTGATTAGAAGCCTCCAGCATTACGGGAAACGAGCCCGTGCAAACTTAGAACCCAGTCATCTGACGGGTCACGTGGGCGGGGAGCCGGGCCCGCCGCCCCCCCC